>NW_015413557.1:0-1783 GCF_001527695.2 Protobothrops mucrosquamatus | reverse complement strand
AGGGGCTCCAGCCAAGCCTTCACAACTCAACTCTGGTCAATGGTTTTCTGCAAAGCAACCATACTTCCATAGAGAAACCTAGGCAATTGCCAGAATGGCATGGTAATAGGGCAGAGCCACAAGTAGAAGATCTGTGTGCAATATGGACCCTCAGGTATTCAAAGAAACCCTCTTTCCAGTCATCTATTGATCATCATGTTTTTGCAAGCCAGATTTAGTAGCTCTCATAGTGGTACTGTTTCACCACTCAAAGACCATCCTAGGCTGCTCTTCTGCTGTCCTTCTGTCCCCAAGAACTACCTGTATATATAAGACCAAAACCAACATGTGTCTGCTCTCTCAAATGCAGCCAACAACTCTTGATGACTAATATTGGGAACAAGCCAATTGAGAGGTTTGCTATGGGCCCAAGAGAGTTATATTTATACCTTTGGAATCCCTGTTATCACATTTAATTTACACAGCAAAATTATTGTGAAGAGTAACAAGAATCACAACTTTCAACCAAATACAACTCCATATAAAGTACCTTTTAAGAATTCAATTGAGAGTTTATTAGACATGAATTGCTGAAATAATATCAGTATGCAGGATCATAACAGGCACACCAGCAAGCGTGATATAGGACTTCTCATCACTGAGATCACTTGTACCTCAAATTATAGATTTGATTAAAGGATAAACCACCAATTACACATCTGCTTCTTTGATGGGAATGCTACATTATCTGTTATCTATTTTCCCAATTCCCCAGTCAGAGAACTGCCTATCCATAATACTTCTACCTTATCTGGATTTAGTTTCAATTTACTGACTGCCATCCATTTCATTACAGCTTCCAGGAAACTGTCAAGCAGTTGTTCAATTTCTCCTAAATCAAGTAGAAAGAAGTATCATCCAGAACTTTAAATATCTTGATGACAGAAAAACAGAATAACAGAGTTGGAAGGGACCTTGGAGGTCTTCTAGCCCAATTCCCTGCTCAAGCAGGAAATCCTATGGCATTTCAGATAAGTAGTTTTCCAATCTCTTCTTAAACACCTACAGTGTTGGAGCACCCACAACTGTTCCACTGATTAATTGTTCTAATTGTTCTAAGGAAATTTCTCCTTAGTTCTAGGTTGGTTCTCTCCTTGATTAGTTTCCATCCATTGCTTCTTGTCCTGCCTTCAGGTGCTTTGGAGAATAGCTTGATCCCCTCTTCTTTGTGGTAGCCCTTTAGATATTTGAACACTGCTATCATATCACGTCTAGTCCTTTGTTTCATTAAACAAAGATGATTAGGGAACTGGAAGCTAAAACATATGAAGAACAGTTGCAGCAACTGTTCTTCATATGTTTTAGCTTTCAGTTCCCTAATCATCTTTATTGCTCTTTTCTGCACTCTTTCTAGAGTCTCAACATCTTTTTTATAATGTGGCAACCAAAACTGGATGCAGTATTCCAAGTGTGATCTTACTAAGGCTTTATAAAGTGGTATAAAGAATAACAGATCTGAATATGATATTATCAATAAACCATCAGGAAAAGAAATTGCATTCTGCCCTGTTGGTTAGTTTCTAGAAACTATCTAGCTAGACATGGAAAGACAATAGACAGATGGAGCTCTGGCTTAATTCTGCAATGCTCTTCCATCGAAACATAATTCTGAATTCCAGTGAAAATGGGAAATAAACACAAGTAGTAAATACAGAAATAAGGTTTACCTGAAAAAAGTCTTCAAATGCAGGAAAGACTTTTCCAGTGCATCCATGACACTAAAAAATCAAGCTGTGCTGAGCTA
>NW_015413556.1:0-1783 GCF_001527695.2 Protobothrops mucrosquamatus | reverse complement strand
ATAAAATAAATTAAAACACAATAAAGATATATACATAATACATTGACAAAACCCAAAATACAATAAATTACACAAAATGTAACTTGTTGATGTATCCACAATAGTAGAACAAACCAGTCACTGCTGTCAATATTTTTAAACTCCAAAGGCGACAGGCTGTAACATTTTTTAAAAAATAAAATTACTCACCCACCCTTTTTCTAACTTGCTGCTTGAGCACAAACAAAAAGGCAAACTTCCACATCACTTAACCACTATCACAAAATGAAGAACACAGAGTGTTTAGCATACCAAAACTTGTAACATGAACTTGGGACAAAAACAGACCTTCCTGTACTACTGCCTTTATAGCAAGATTTTAACAAACATCATATTGGGACAGAAACCCCAATGGATTTTATCATGCCAGACTGAATGAGAAGAAACCAAGAATCCAACCTCCTCTATACGCAAAATACTTGATATGTATACCTAAACTAACATCAACCTAAAATGGCAGCATTCCAAACCAGGGCATGCAAGACCACAGGACCTAACCTGTGAAATAACATCACGCATGTACAATTATTCCACATGAGCAGTCTTTCAATAATACCTAATCACACCCAATCAATTAAGAGAGAAAAAAAGATTCAGAGAAGGCCAATAATGACTACAGCAGGTAGATTTTGGCCCATCTACACTTCTAAATTTCAGCAGATACAGATTGAAAGGAGTCAATTTGATAAGCATCCTGCTCCCCCACACACATGTTACATATAATTAGATGTGGCAAGGTATAAAAGAAGAAACAGATCACTTACTTGTAATTATTCTTGAAGGTATCAAATGCACAATCAATATATAGAGTCTGCAACTGTGCACAACAATCCTCAAAACTTTGCCTACCAAATTTGTGCATATGGGCGCGTGTGCGTGTTGACGGCACCAATAAACAATCAAAGTATATCCATTGAAGACATTTAATCTCAGATTTGGAGAGCATACAAACATTTAAATAATGCTGATACTTACGTTACAGTGTGCTAAATTTCTGCTCTTTTATAGGGTAATACGATGACTACACTCTACCCTCACAGAAAAAAAAATAGTTTGCTCATAGGTATGGAATAATATGAAAGATTCATTTTGAAAACATGGATAGCTTATGTGCCCAATCATGATGCAAAATACCAGCTTTAACATATTGTGACAAGCCACAGTTTCGTTAGCTTACGATGCCACAAATTCCAGGTTTTGTAAAGAAGGATGTATATGTGAAAAGTTCTCTCTAGCCAACATACAGCATTTTCCTCAGGTGGAGAGCTTGATAACAAGTCCATTTTTTTCCTGACATGAAAAAATAGGCATTAATAATTTGCATATTCATAAACAGAAGCTGCACAAATAATTTTGGAATTTTCCCCTAGCAAAGTGCAATACATGGTGGAGTTGGGGATATACATTATATATAGATGTGTATATGTATGTCTATGTCTATATGTATGTGTGTGTGTGTGTGTGTGTGTGCATGTGTTAATATTGTGTTGAAGTGCTGAAAAGCTTATGGTAGAGGATTTCCTGTGAGATATCGGTTGGAGGTAAGTATGGGCAGGGCTTTTTTTCAGCCGGAACGCGGCGGAACCGCGTTCCGGCACCTTTTTCCGGGCCGGCCGCACCGGAAATAGCCCCTCCCACACCGGAAATAGCCCCTCCCAAATTTTACTTGCATTCCTGTTCTCTAAAGGGGCGGTCCTAGGGTTTGATGAGGGCGTGGCCAGGTTTGAGTTCCGCCACCTTTTCT
>NW_015413555.1:0-1783 GCF_001527695.2 Protobothrops mucrosquamatus | reverse complement strand
CAATCTAGTTCCTTTCTTTTTTTTCTTTTTATTACATTTTATTGAATTATAGAGTAAAATGTTCCTTTCAATTAGCTTATGCCTAAAATGATTCCCTATAATCTATAAATAAATTCAAATTATAGTATATCTTGCACAAGTGACTGGATAGGAATAGATAAAAATATCAATATAATGATAAAGAACAATGTAAACAAAATTTTAATTAAATAAATTATATATTTAGGACATCCAAGCGGAAGGCCATCCCTTTATGCTGAGGTAGCAAATTGTCTTTTGAGCATTAGAAAAGCAATATTGCTGATATGTAAAATTAATATTAAATATGCAAATTCTCTCATCTTTTATGCTGATTCAAGAATTTAGTCATTTAGAAATACCATAAATAGAATATGCCTGCAGGAACTCACAGAACTTCCTTGAATAAAATCCTCATGAAGACAGGTATTCTAAGCCTGAAGTGGAAATCCTTTGAACTCTATTTGTTCTTTTAGGTACAGTTTGAGTAGATTGAATGTTCCAGCAATCAGTTAAATAGGATCAGCAGACATGGCTGCCAAGTTGTCTGAACAGTAAACATTCCAGGGAACAGCAAAAAGAAATGCTTGTGACCACCTGAAAAGTCAACAAGTTTTTCAAGCATTAAACAGAGACCCAAGATTTTTGATTGCACATCTGGTATTAGTTCACCCATGCAAAAAGATGTTAAGTCACACCCAACAACTGAATGACCATACGCTGTTTTTCTCTGGGGTCTTTCTTATTATTATTCGTCCCTTCCTTGGTAGGACCGTACCCCACACATGTGATCATGTCTGTAGTCCACAAAAGTTACACAACAGTACTTGCATCTTTAAATCTTTAGTCCAGTGATGGCGAACCTTTTAGAGACCGAGTGCCCAAACTGAAACCCCAAACCCACTTTTTTATTGCGAAGTGCCAGGGCCGCATCAGCACTGTGGTGCTCCCAGGGGGAGCAGAGGAGAGTGACCCACTGGATGGGCATGGCCGCTGGGTGGACATAGCTGCAGTGGCACGGCAGACTGGGTGGGCGTGGCCGGGGTGGGTGGGCCGGGACCAGGGTGACGGGGACCAGTCCCTCGCCATCTCCAGAGCATCCCCAGGAGGCCAACGCCGCTTGCTCGCTCACTTCCTGCCCCGTCACTTCCAAACGCCACATGCTCGCTACTCTGGTGAACTATGCTGGGGCGACGGCGTGCGTGCCCACAGAGAGGGCTCTGAGTGCCACCTCTGGCACACATGCCATAGGTTTGCCACCACTGCTTTAGTCTTTTCTCAGTGCCAGAAGCTCATGGGTTTTCCAGATCAGCCTATTGAAAAAGAGGGCCATATCTTTGCCTACAGGTGCCATTTCTGGCCTCAGTAAGTTGGGTTGGGAAACAACGGTTTGAAATCCTGTGGGCTGGGATAAAGGTATGATTTCAAACCTTTCTAATGGCCCTATATAGGATTCTTTTGATAAACAGTAATACATAATCCCTTGGAAGAAAGATAAAAAAATCAAAAAAAAAATCCTTCCCAGGGTGATATCCTCCTGATGCTTTGGACTTTAATACCCCCCCGCCCCGCGCAGCATGCCCAAAAGTATTGTGAGAGGTGAAGGATGAAAAATGCTTATTATGAAGCTGATCGATGCATCGGGGTAGAGAAGATGAAGATCATTTGCTACTCTTCCGCCGCTAATTAGGGAGGAGGAACCTGAGTCTAGAAATCCCAAAACCCCACCTCTCGCTGACCACGCTGGTCGGGGTTGCTGGGAATT
>NW_015413554.1:0-1783 GCF_001527695.2 Protobothrops mucrosquamatus | reverse complement strand
GGCCTAGGGAGGATTTTATACTGGGTTCATTTTAAGGAATTCGAAATAACACAACTTTAAAATTTGGTTTAATTCGGTTTTACAGGGGGGGATTGTATATATGCCTTTGTTTTAAATATGTTGTGAGCCGCCCTGAGTCCCGTTGGGAGAAGGGCGGGATATAAATTAAAATAAATAAATAAATAAATAAATAAATAAGAGCCACGTTCAAATGCAGGCAGTCCTTGCCTTACCACAGTTCATTTAGTGACCATTCAAAGCTACAGGGGCACTGAAAAAAGCGACTTATGACCGATTTTCACACTTACAACCATCGCAGCCTCCCCCTGGTCACGCAGTCAAAATTCGGATGCTTGGCAACTGGATTCATATTTATGAGGGTCGCCGTATCCCAGTGTCATTTGTAATAATAATAATAGTAAAGTTGGAAGGGACCTTGGAGGTCATCTAGTCCAACCCCCTGCTCAGGCAGGAAACCCTATACCATTTCGGACAAATGGCTGTCCAGTCTCTTCTTAAAAACTTCCAGTGTTGGAGCATTCACCGCTTCTGGAGGCAGGTTGTTCCACTGGTTAGTTGTTCTAACTGTCAGGAAGTTTCTCCTGAGTTCTAGGTTGCTTCTCTCCTTGACTAGTTTCCCTCTGTTGCTTCTTGTCCTGCCTTCAGGCGCTTTGGAAAATAGCTTGACTCCCTCTTCTTTGGGGCAGCCCCTGAGATATTGGAACCCTGCTATCATGTCCCCCCTCATCCTTCTCTTCATTAAACTAGACATACCCAATTACAGCAACCGTTCCTCATATGCTTTAGCCTCCAGTCCCCTAATCATCTTTGTTGCTCTTTTCTGTACTCTTTCTAGAGTCTCAATATCTTTTTTACATCACGGTGACCAAAACTGGATGCAGTTTTGTGATCCCCTTTTGCGACCTGGGGGAAGCCAGATTCACTTAACAACCAGATTACTAACTTATCAACTGCAGTGATTCACTTAACAACCGGGGCGAGAAAGGTCACAAAATGGAGCAGAATTCACTGAACGAAAGTCTCACTTAGCAACAGAAACTTTGGTCTCCACTGTGGTCGTAGGACCTGGACAACCTAATTTGGAAACCGGACAAATTTCGGAATGTTTGCTAGGATAATCTTACTCCACCTGGAAGTAGGAGATGGAATCGTAAGGATTCAGCAGTGGAGCAATGATGAATAGATGATACATTGTGAGCCCCTCAAAGTCATTATCTGGTCTTCTACTCATGGTACTTACAGAGGCCTGGTGTTGAGGGCACTCTGCTGACTCTCTGCCCTGTGTGGGAGGAAAAGGGGGTTGGAATTAAGAGGTATATGTGACCAGCTTAATTTACTGTTCTTCAGAAACATTATGCAAAGATCTAACTCTCTGAAAAAGGTCCTAATGTTGGGAAGTGTGGAAGGAAAGAAGAAGAGGACAACCAGCAATCAGATGGATAAATTGTTACAGCAGAGATGAGCTCACTGCTGAAAGAGTTGGAGAAGCAGGATAGGGGCAGATCATCATGGAGAAAATCTATCTGCATGGTCACTTGGAGTCCACATAACAAATGGCGCATCATCCAACCATCCATTCATCTATCCATCCATGCATGCATGCATCCATCCATCCACCCACCCACCCACCCATCCATTAACCCGTCCGTCCATCCATCCATCCATCCATCCATCCATCCATTCACTCACTTACCCTCCCATCCACCCACTCAACCTCCCATCCATCCATCCATCCATCCATTGACCCATCCATCCATCCATT
>NW_015413553.1:0-1783 GCF_001527695.2 Protobothrops mucrosquamatus | reverse complement strand
TTCTTCTTCTTCTTCTTCTTCTTCTTCTTCTTCTTCTTCTTCTTCTTCTTCTTCTTCTTCTTCTTCTTCTTCTTCTTCTTCTTCTTCTTCTTCTTCTTCTTCTTCTTCTTCTTCTTCTTCTTCTTCTTCTTCTTCTTCTTCTTCTTCTTCTTCTTCTTCTTCTTCTTCTTCTTCTTCTTCCTCCTCCTCCTCCTCCTCTCAAAATATCCTCCAAATGTGTCTTGTTGCTTTGCCTTTAATTGCTATCAGTGCTTCTGCTGTCCTTTTTCTTGAGTTTTAAATTCAGCAGGAGTGCTTGTCAGAAGATATGCTCCTGAATAGCAGAGTGGGCAAAAAAAATATATTGAGAAATTAAGTTGCAGAACAACCCATTAAACAATGTGCTCATAATACGGTGGTCTTGAATGCACAATATGGGCTTAGTCCAGCTACCAGGGAATGCTAACAATCGTTCGTGATCTTTGAAGTTGCATTTGATAGGATGGAGAAAGCAAGATATTGAAGCATCACAAAAAGTAAGAAGCCTAAGAGAGGGAGGGAAAAAGAGGAAATTTCCCTTATCTCCGCAACACAGAGATTTCTTTAATTAACCAGCTGAGAAACAAACACGTGGGCAGCCTGTAAAGATCCTTTTTTCATAGCCATCTATGGACATTAAGTTTAGTAGTCAAAACAGTTCTGATGGACAAAGAGGTGATGCTTCCCCTGACAAATCTGGAGAAAACTGTGAGCAGACAGAATTATTGCTGGTGCGATGCCAAGCCAGGCCATTGGATTCTGCTGGAGCATTATTTGTAAAATAAAAGACAAGGGGATTCACTTTTACCTCTGGCAACCTCAAATCAGTGCCATTCCATACCCAGGAAAATTTCACCAAGTTCTTGTTCCTTTTGAAAGGGATTTATTACAGAATAACAGAGTTGAAAGGGAACTTGGGGGTCTTCTTGTCTAACCCCCTGCTTAAGCAGGAGACCCTATACCACAAATGGCTGTCCAGTCTCTTCTTAAAAACCTCCAGTGATGGAGCACTCACAGCTACTGAAGGCAAGTCCTTCCACTGATTAATTGTTCTAACTGCCAGGAAATTACTCTTTAGTTCTAGGTTGCTTCTCTCCTTGATTAGTTTCCATCCATAATTTCTTGTTCTGCCTTCAGGTGCTTTGGAGAATAGGTTGAATCCATCTTCTTTGGGGCAGCCCCTGAGATATTGGAACGCTGCTATCATCTCATCCCTAGTCCTTCTCTTCATTAAACTAGACATACCCAGTTCCTGCAACCATTCTTTGTATGTTTTAGCCTCCAGTCCCCTAATCACCTTTATTGCTTTTCCATGTGCTCTTTCCAGAGTCTCAACCACTTTTTTTTTAATATTGTGGAGACCAAAACTGGATGCAATATTCCAAATGTGGTCTATACCGTTATAAATACTATTATAAGGTGGTATTAATGTGATCTTGATTCTATCCTTCTGTTAATGCAGCCTAGAACTGTGTTGGCTTTTTTGGCAGCTGCAGCACACTCACATTTAAGCAACTTTCCACTAAGATCCTTCTCACAGTTGAGACAGTTGAGCCAGGCACCACTCATAGGATACCTGAGCTTCCAATTTAATGAGAATGGGGAAGAAAACCAGGGACAACATGGCAGTATTAGAAATACAAATTGCAGGCAGTTAGCGGAATAAGAAGCAGCCAAACTCAGCAAGCGTCAGGGACCCCTCATACTTCTATCCATAATATGACTCAATTCCCTAAGCTACTCCAAAGTCATTCTGAAAGTGCTG
>NW_015413552.1:0-1783 GCF_001527695.2 Protobothrops mucrosquamatus | reverse complement strand
TTGTTGTTGATAGCCATTCCAAATGGCTGGAGGTCGTGCCTGTGTCTTCTACCACAGCCGCCAAGACTATCCAGGTGTTGAGGAACATTTTTGCTGCACACGGGTTGCCAGATGTTCTAGTGTCGGATAACGGTCCTCAATTTACTTCTACTGAGTTTCAGGGATTTCTCCGGACCAACATGATCCGCCACGCTGCTTCGGCTCCCTTCCATCCTTCCACCAACGGTCTGGCTGAACGGATTGTCCGCGTCACCAAGGACGCCCTCAAGAAGCTGACTTACGGCAACTGGCATCACAGGTTGGCTGATTTTCTTTTGGCACATCGTACTACTCCGTGCACAGCCACGGGTAAGTGCCCGGCCGAACTCCGCTGGGGTCGTCGGCTCGTGACTAAATTGGACAGGCTGCATCCGGAACGTGTAGCTTCACAGGTGTCTCAGCCACACCCACCACGGGTCCTACGTGAAGGTGATCCTGTCTGGGCCAGGAATTACGGGCCTGGCCACCTTTGGGTACCGGCTGTGGTCTGCAAAGTCTTGGGGCCTCTGTCCTACGAGGTGTCCCTGCCAGACGGCTGCGTGCTTCGCCGCCACATCGATCAATTACGTGTGAGGCGGGATGCGCCTATGGTTCCTTCTCAGTCTCCTCTGGGGGGGAGGAGGAATGGGAAATGCATTCTGGAATTCAAAATCAACAGCCTACGTTGGCTGTGGGAAGGGAAACGGGTACTCAACACCCAACTTCCACAGGTGCTTCAGGTAGCAGTTCTTGGGAAAGGGAGTACATAGACACCCCCACACACACTCCAGCCTGGGAGTCCCACCGGTGGCAGACTAATTATCCACCCCCATTAAGCAATACTCCAGACACGGAGAATACCTGGGAGCATACTCACAACTCACAACATGCAAGAGAGCAGGCAATACAAAGGGGGAACACGTCCCTTGCTGAAAGGGCTCAGAGGAGGATGTCCTCATGCATCAGGGCTAACAGGGAGGCATCCCTTGTCCCTAGCACTACAGAAACGAGCCAGGAATCCCATACTCCTTCTGGAAACACGGGAATGAACTCACAGGGGTTAGACAACTCCATTGAGGGTAGATCAACCAGGTTTAGCGACCAACAGGGCCCTGACTGCTCAATTACAGGAGACGGGCTGGAAAGCCAAGCTGAAGTCACTGATCATTCACAGGGCACTTCACCTAGAGCAAGCGGCCACGGGGATAACAATACAAACTCTCCAGGTCTGAGAAGGTCGCTCAGGGTAAGAGGCCCTCCCAAATACCTAGCCGATTATGTAAGGTGAGCAGGTACATAGCAATAGCTGACCTGAATGCACTGGCTGGTTGTATTTAATGAAAACAAGGTCGGGGGGGGGGGGTGTCACTGGATCCGGTTCAAAGGAACAGTCCCACACCTTATACATTGTGTAACTTTATTTCATTATTAATTATATTATCATCTATAGGATGGCGTCCATGTGGGCACAATCTTATTTCATCCAGGGGGAAGGGGTGTTGTGTCCTGAGCCTGCAAGATGCAGGCTCGGGACGTTGCAAGAGTCCCGGGCATTTGCAGACTGAGCGGGACCAGACTGAGCGGCGCCAGCCTTGTGCGCATGCGCAAGGCGGGAAAAGCCCGCCTCATGATTGGTTGAACTTGCCCGGGGATCAGAGGGTATAAATAGAGGCCTGCGTGCCTCTGCTCTGGTTGTTCGTAGATGGAAGCAAGCAATAAAGATTTGTTGGAGATGATTCGTCTCAAGCGCCATTATTCTCCGGAC
>NW_015413551.1:0-1783 GCF_001527695.2 Protobothrops mucrosquamatus | reverse complement strand
ATCCGCCTAGCCAGAATACATTATCCCTCCCCCTCAGTTACATTGTTCAGAACTTCTCTCTGCCATCCTTTTGTCTTGTTAAGTGTGTCTTCTACCCAAGCCTCCTGAAATCTAGTGCCTACGTGCAGGGCTTGGCTAATCCTTCTATTGTTAATCAATTGTGACCGTTTTATTTTTAAACTTCTCTGTTTCTCACATAAGTATGCATGTCAGAGGATACTTCTGTCAAGATAATTGTCCCAGTGGAAGGATTTGTAAGCATGCATATGAAACCTTATAAAATCTCAGCCTCCTTGAAATAGATGCACTCAGTCTTGAAATGGCTGGTTCACACTGGGAATCTACGAAGGTGCTTTAGTTATTCAAAGAATCTGCCACTTATCTGCCAATTAGTTTCTCCCTTTATATGCTTATATGCATAGGCTAGTGCTTTTTTTTTAATAGGCTCAATACATTTTGCGGATTTATTTGCAAGCATGGTTTAGGATTTGTTAGCCAAAAAAGATTTTGATTATTTGACCAATTAAATCATTACTAAATTACCGACTAAAAGTATTTGGAATTTCTTTAAATTCTCTGGACTTTAAATGTAGTTGATGTATCCTTGCCTGTTTTGAATTGAGATCTTGTTTAACTGATGAAGTGTTTGCTAAGACTAAGAGCAGCATTAGGGGAGAAAAATGTTTGGAACAAGGGTGTAAACTAAATTTACTGTACATTTAACTCACAATAACAATAGTTAAAATAATTGAATGAGATTTGGAAGAGGTCATTTAGACAATCAGGTCCAACATTTTGCTCAGTGCAGGAATCCAGCCTTCCAGGGAGAAGGCTGTCTGTTCTCTGTTTGAACAGATCTACCAAAGGGGAGCCTTCCACCTCTCTGGATAATTAGCTTTGTTGTTGTACTACTCTTAACTAGGATGTTTTTTGTAACATATAATTGGAATCAGCCTTCTTGGAATTTAAGCCCACTATTTTGCATCCCACAGTTAAAATAAGAGAGTTTTCAAGTATTTGAAGAGTGCTTTAGTAGCCCTTTCTGGAAAATAACCATATGCATCTAATTCAATATTTCTTAACAGGATGTAATTTTTAGTTATCCAATCATTTTTATGATGCTTATCTAAACCTGTTCCAATTTCTCTGAATTCTTCTTAAAGTGCAGTGTCTAAAATTGGACGTAATACTCAATGTACCATCTGAACGGAAGTATTAATTCCAATTATATGTTTAATATTTTCCCCTTTCAATCTCATTTTTAAAAATGATAAAAAGATTTAGAATCTTTAGCAGTCTTTGGGAACTGAATCAAAACCTTTATTTAACTATATGAGACCCCAGGACTTCATGCTGGATTTTTCTACACTGGACAGTAATTGACAGGAGCTACTTGTAAAGAAGACTGGCTTTAAAATTGAAGATTAAATATCCAGGGATCACATTGACAAATATGAATTGTATGTTGTTTCAGAATAACTGTACTAAGCTATGGAATTATATTAAGCAAAATTTATCGAAGTGGGACAAATTTCAACTATCATTGTTGGGTAGATTTTTAGTAAGTAAGATGGATGTTTTATCGAGGATGCTATTCTTATTTCAGACAATACTGATATTGACAATTGATGTACCACTTAAATAATGGCAGAAAGATATTTCCAAGTATGTATGGTAAAAAAAATCATAAATTGTTGCAAGATGCTGAAGAAAGAGTCAGGTTAGGATTACCTGACTTAAAATTGTATTTTGCTGCTTGTTATCTGGTATGGATGAAAGATTG
>NW_015413550.1:0-1783 GCF_001527695.2 Protobothrops mucrosquamatus | reverse complement strand
GGCAGCATGAAGTTCCTCAAGCAAGTCATGCAATGTGCTTTCTTTCTGTCCAAGTTTTAATTGCAATTACACTAAATGTCTGCTTACTCTTTGCTCTTTGGTCTTTACTTCAAAGATGAGGGGATTTTTTTGGTTATCTTCAATCAAATCTATGTTTCTCACATTTTTTATGATATGTGTGAACTCGGGAAGTTGGGGGGTATTGGAAATCCTCCATGAGGCTCTTTTATTGCTATTTTTGAACATGTTGAAAGATGGCTTGAAGTTTTCTTGCAGAAATACGTGGTTTAGATCCTTAGGTCATATACATGCTTCAGAATTCTATGTATAATTGTTGTGCTAAGCGTAACAGTGTGGTGATAATGACAGTCCTTGACACCAATCCAGCATGTCACTGTGCTAGGAGACTTTTGAGAAATTTCCACTTTCCTGCATTCTAAACACCGAGATCATCCTGAAGAGATCTTTTGCAAATGGCATCTCTAAACTGCAACCCAGTGCTCCTTGTAGTTTCCAGCTGTGTTTGTAAGTGTTATTCATTAACACCTCCAATGGATTTTATAAAATCACAGAATGGGAAGGGGCATTTAGGCCACTGAGTTTAACCCCCACCCAGCTAATTGCAGGAATCCAAATTAAAGCATCTCTGGCTGCCTAGAACCCATCCAGCATTATTGTTCTAGATAATAATACTTTCCACTGTCGTAACATTTGCTCTTAATGATTAGTCATTTTTTCCAATAATCATTTTGTATTTTAATTCAAATTTAGGTACATTTCACTATTTTCCTCACTCCGAGACAACAGAATACAGGTCTTAATCTTTTGTTGTGTGACATCCTTCAAGTATTTGGAGAATAGTATTATATTTCTCCTTGTCTCAGATCTACTCAAGGTTAAATATACCCAATTTTTCAATGGAAATTATTGTTTCTAGTCCCCCGAAATCCCTAGTTGCACTTTTTTGACCCTGCATCACTTAATCTGAATTCCTAAAGTGTAGTACTTTAAACATAATACCTGAGCTTTGAGCCAACCAATTCAGAATAAAGTAAAAATTGTAGTTCCCGTGAAACCTAAAATTGTAGTAACTTCTATTGCAACCACATCAGACTACTGATTCATACTCAATTTCTAATCAACAATTGTTTCAAAATAATTTGTTAAGTACTATTAAAAAACCATAACCATAAACCAAACAATATCTATGCATTTGATTTATGCTTCCTGAATATATGTTTGCATAAGTCTCTGTTAAATTGCATTCTTTTATTTTTCAGCACATTTGTCTACTACTACAAGATTTTATTTTTGTCTTCTACGATACTGGCTATCTCCCCTTCCCCCAATATTGTATCATTATTAATAAGTTGCATTCCACCTCTTCATCTAAGTCATTAATAAAAATATAGTCCTTGGAATCTTCTGTCACTCTATTCAATATCTCCAGAGTGATGAGGAAATTGCTTTGAATGTTCTGCATGTCTTAAAAGGTGAGACATGATGACTAAATAAAGCAGAATTATAAAGATCCAGTACTCCAGAATGCAGCACTGAATCCAAAATTTAAATCCTCATTCTGGACCTGTGTGGATTAAAATACATTTGGTCATTTCTAACCATGACATTGCCAAGTAACTTTGGCAGTTTACGTGTAGATTTCAGTTTCTCATTTACAATGCACACATTGTGATAATGGAGGAAATGTTACATCACAGATTACAATAACATATTAGAAATGTAATTTTGTAATTTATCAGATCCTTTGGTTATTTTATTATTT
>NW_015413549.1:0-1783 GCF_001527695.2 Protobothrops mucrosquamatus | reverse complement strand
AAATACTAAACATAGAATAGCCCAAAGCACACATTCTGCTAGAGAGAAATTTCCCGAGGATGGGCTCCAGCATGCGTCTGAAAGCTCAGACTACTAAATCTCTGATCCTGATGACTGACTCAGATTGGATCCTGCAGAATGTGTTCTTCAATTGCTTTAGGGCAATTTTTTCAGTGGAACTACATATACTATTTGGCAGGGAAGGGCAAAGGAAGTTCCCAATAAATATTCCTTCCAGTTTATCTTCCTTTGTTAGGACATACTTCCTGAAAAGCAGGAGGAGCAGATTTCCAGTAGCATTGGTATCATGGGCAATTAATTGACTAGAAAGAGTTGACCTTCTCTGCTCTATTCCAAGAGCAAGTATTAGTAGAAGAATGCTTTAAAAGCAAAGTCCTTGCAGTCAGTCCTCCTGAACTAAGAGAAGGGGTCAAATGGTCTTTTATTTGCTGTAAGTAAAGAGTAGTGACTCTTTATCCTCTGACCAATAAATTAGACCACAGTATATGGCTTTTCATTTTTCTAATCAAAGGATTACATTTTGCAATCTAACCATATCACTCCTACCTGATAAGCAATCTATGCATTGTATTGTGACATTAGGCTGAGCTGCCCAAATCTAAAAATGAAGCAGGCACTTAAGCAGGGAGCACAAAAGCCAGGAATCTTGACTAAAAGATCCCTTGAGGGAGGTAAATAAAAAGGAAACAAGCCATTAAAAATAAAATCACAAAATGTCACCAGAAGCAGACAAAGGAGATTGGGTGCTTAGAATACCACCCCCTATCCCATCAATAACTAACAGACTAACTAGGCAAAAATCTCTGGAGATAAAAAGGATCTTAAAGTTTGCCCAATGTTTTAGTCATCCTGGATTTAGACTTGGAAACTTCCATCTCTCTAGCTCAGAGTTTCCCAACCAGGGGTGCTCGTACCCCCTGGGAGTGTGAGACGATATTGCAGGGGGTGCAAAAACTTGGGTTTTCAAAATTATAGTGTATGTGCATAATTTGTTGCCTTTATTTTGAACTTTTGTAAGGGGTGAGAGAATATATCAGAAGTGTTCTAGGGGTGCGGGATATAGAAAAGGTTGGGAACCACTGCTCTAGCTAGTGTCTGGCAGCCTAGTTAAGAAGAACATGGGTAACTGGAGAGGAGTATATGTAGATGGGTGTGAGAGAGGGAAAGAGCAAATATATATTGTAACAAGCAAATGTGAGAAGGAAAGTATAGTTGAACTATATGGCCAAGGGAATAAAAATGAAACAGGAGAAGGACTTAATGGTTTCCGCCAAGGCAATACTTTGGCTAACACAGTTTTAAAACAACCCAAATACCATACATATACCAGTAGGGGAAACAAACTATATTTTGGGAGGTACAAAGAGATAGAAGAACTTTGTTATAAGAGGAAAGAGGTTCAGAGGCTGATTGTGAAAGAGATCACAAACTGCTCAAGTGCAAGTTCCAAATTAAGCTAAAGAAGAACAAAGGCAATCAGTTTCCACAATATGATAATGAACATTTTCAAGGAAAAAATCAGGAATCATTTTGCAGCTTATTAATAAGAAAGTAGAACAATTGTGGAATGAAATCAAAGAAGTTGATAAGAATTAATATGGTGGAAGAAGAAGAAGAAGAAGAAGAAGAAGAAGAAGAAGAAGAAGAAGAAGAAGAAGAAGAAGAAGAAGAAGAAGAAGAAGAAGAAGAAGAAGAAGAAGAAGAAGAAGAAGAAGAAGAGGAAGAAGAGGAAGAAGAAGAAGAAGAAGAAGAAGAAGAAGAA
>NW_015413548.1:0-1783 GCF_001527695.2 Protobothrops mucrosquamatus | reverse complement strand
GGGGGGGCGATAAGACCAACATAGAGATTTTAGGCAATGGAGAAGAGGGGGGAGAAGAGATGGACAATGGGGTGAAGAGTAGGTTGACATCGATGGGGGAGTATAGCTGGACCAGTGGCCACGGAGAAGAGCGAGCAGAGGAGGGAGAAAAGAGGGGGGTGGAGAGGCAATCCCACCGAACCAGGAGCAGGAGAGAGATCGGCGGAAAGAAGGATGAGGATGACGGGAGTGCTTGGACTCGAGTGGGGGCTAGGAGTACTGGGGATGGGGGAAAGAAAAGAGTGGAAGAGGTGCATGACGGGGCCGACAGGAGCGAAGAGGTCACGAAAGTGGAAGAGGGGAGGATGGGAGTTAAGCGAGAGCATAAGAGAGAGGGGAAACAGCCCCATAGAGCCAGGAACAACAATTGGCGCACAAAGGAGGGGCAGAGAGGGGAGGAAGAGGATAGGAAGTATGCCATGGTGGAGGATGGGGGGGTCAGCAGGAGCCGTATGACGGACAACAGAGAGGAGGGGAGGGAAAGTAGGGAGGAAGGACGGAGCGACTGCGTGGGTAATAGGAATCGAGGGGAGGTGGAAAAGAGGAAGACGGAAGAAAAGGGAGGGGTGAGAAGGGTGGCAACGAGGCCCCAGAGAATGAAGAGAACGAAGGATAGCAACCGGATCGGAAGTGAGGAGGACGAGCAAGAGGAGAGGGATAAGGAGCGGGGGGCGGTGGGGCCGGTGACACTGCGAGAAAAGGAGGATGGGAAGGGAGAGGAAGCAGAGGATATGGAGGACTTGCACGATCGGAACAAGCGGGTAAAGGAGGGGCAGAGAGGAAAGAAAGAGGATAGGGGGCATGTCGTGGGGGAGGGCAGCAGGAGCGAGGTGACAGACAACAGAGATGGGGGGAGGGAACGAATGAAGGAAGGACGGAGTAATAATGTGGGGAATGAGAATCGAATGGAGGTGGAAGAGAGGAAGATGGAAGTAAAAGGATGGGCGAGAAGAGTGGCAAAGAGACCCCAGAGAACGAAGGGAATGAAGGATAGCAACTGGATTGGAAGCGAGGAGGAAAAGCAAGAGGAGGGGGATAGGCAGCAGGAGGTACTGGAACCGGCAACACAGTGAGGAAAGGAGGGTGCGAAGGGGGAGGAACTGGATGGTATGGAGGGTTTGTACGACCAGAGCAAGTGGATAAAGGAGGGGCAGAAAGGAGAGGAAGAAGACAGAGAGTATGTGGGGGTGGAAGATGGGGGGGATAGTAAGGCCAGTGTGATAGGCAATAGAAATGGGGAGAGGGAAGGAATGGAGGAAAGACAGAATAGCAACGGGGGGAAGGAGAACCGAGTGGAAGTGGAAGAGAGGAGGAGGGAGGCAAAGGGATGGGTGAGGAGGATAGCAAAGGGGCCCCAGGGAATGAAGGCCAGCTACCGGACTGGCAGCGAGGAGGATGGACAAAAGGAGGGGGATAGGGAGCAGGGGGCAGTGGAGTCGACAGTGCAACGTAGAAAAGATGTTTATGTTATGTTTGTTATGTTCATTATATTTATATCCCGCCCTCCTCCTTGCGGACTCAGGGCGGCTAACAGCCAGATAAAAAAACTACAAAAATACAAAATGCTACAATTAAAAACATAATTAAAAGACAATATTAACATTTGGCCAAGTTAATTTAAAATTATTTTAAAACCCCGCTAAAAATTTCCCCTAGGCCAGTCCTGCAAGCTGAAATAACCAAGTCTTAAGGGCGCGGCGGAAGGAAGGGAGATCAGGGATCACCCTGATCTCTGGGGGTAGTT
>NW_015413547.1:0-1783 GCF_001527695.2 Protobothrops mucrosquamatus | reverse complement strand
TTCTACTATGCCCCCCGCACGCTCCGATCTACTTTCCGCCGTTTCTTTCCCATCCTCGTTCCTACTATCCGATGGTCTTTTGTCCCTTTTCCTATAGGGGCTCCTCCTCCTGTGCCCTTTAACGGGCTCTCGGGCGGTTTTTCCCTCGCTGGGTTTCCCCATTGAGTTCAACACGCTTTCCTCTTCTCCCCATCCACCCACGGTACTGCGTGCGTCATTTACTTCCTCTCCTAATGCTTCCTTCCCTGTTCTCTTTCCATCCTTGTAATCAACCATCCCTTTACGCTTATTTACATTCCGGGTCCCTCCGTGCCACTCCTCCTCTCGGGGGGCGCGGGGGGGTTTCTCCCTACTGTCCTCAATCCCCTTGAGATCGGAGTGCTCCAACCAACTCAGGTCCATTACCTCACACACCCTGTCACTCCCCGAGATCCCGGCGCCCTCCAAACCATCATTCTTCCATCCGTTCCATTCCTCTCTTCGACCTATTATCTCCCCCCTTCTTTCTTTCTTGAGGACCCCTGTGTCTCTCAACTTACCATCGTACCACTCATTGCATTCACCTATATGCTTGGTTCCCACTACCCCATCTTCCACTCCCCCTCTCACACCGCATCCTCCACTATGGTAGTAATCATCCGGTTTCCCATAAGGCCAGCTGTATTAAGACACTGTTTCAGCGCATACATACGCATTGCAGCACAGCGAGGGCCAAATTTGAGGAAAGGAGGCATTTGCACCGAGTCTGCCGCCTGAATGGTTACCCCCCAAAGTTCGTGAGACGGTATAGTGGGGGACCAAGATCCCATGACAACAACCAATGGAAAAGGGAATCTGACACGCAAACCACACGCACACGTGTCACACTACCCTACATCAATAACGTATCAGAGGCCACGGCCAGGCTACTGGCACCTTATAACATACAAGTAGCCCACAAGCCGGACCAAACGCTACGCTCGAGGATTATGCGCCCAAAAGACCCCCTCCCCACGATGGAAAGATCGACAGTGGTTTACAGAGTTAACTGCTTAGACTGTAAGAGCCACTACGTGGGTGAGACATCTAAGAGACTCAAGACCCGCCTACATGAACATAACTTGGCCATCAGAAGAGGTGAGCAGTATTCACAGATATGGACTCACATGGCCGAACAGGATCATCGCTTCGACTTCGAGCATGCCCAGGTCCTCGCTGTGGATGCCACCAAAAGTGGGAGATTACTGAAAGAAGCCTGGTTTTCGGGCCGGGACTCCATCAACCGGCATGTTGACATGTGCCAGGCACATCAAACACTCAAGACGTGGCAGGACAATCACCACAGCAGAAACCGTGAACACAGAAGAAAGGTGCTTAGAACCGCCGCCCCTTGGGGCATGGAGACTCAGAGGGCAGTCCGGGACCCCGAATACCCCGCACGGGAAGGCCCGGCCCTTAATCAACATCTGCAAGGACACCAAGGCACCCCGAGTGACCCCAACATGAGGAGAGAACTCCGGAACAAGATGGAACGCCCAACAGTTGGGGAAGGAAAGAACAGGAAGCCATATGGACTGAGGGGGAGACGAAAAGGGGATGAAGGACTTTTGGACGATATGGATGGGGGTGTGAGAGGGGGAGTGGAAGATGGGGTAGTGGGAACCAAGCATATAGGTGAATGCAATGAGTGGTACGATGGTAAGTTGAGAGACACAGGGGTCCTCAAGAAAGAAAGAAGGGGGGAGATAATAGGTCGAAGAGAGGAATGGAACGGATGGAAGAATGATGGTTTGGAGGGCGCCGG
>NW_015413546.1:0-1783 GCF_001527695.2 Protobothrops mucrosquamatus | reverse complement strand
TTTTTTTTTTTTTTTGGGGCAATCATTTTCTTAGATTTTTTTTCCTTACCCACAGACTTTGTCATTCTTTGGGGAGATTAATCTGTCTTCTTTGCTTTTCATATAGGATTTGCATTTTGTCTTCCTAGAATCATTCTATTTTTATTTTAGTTTCTTTCTTTTCTCCTATATGCTTTCCCCTCCACAGTCCATTCCCGACTCTATCAAAATAATGTTTCATTCCACATTCAGAGCCTCTTAGCATCCTAGTATCCTTCACTCATTCTCTTAGCTTTTATTTCACTTATTTTTTGTTTCCTGGATTTATAGAGCTGCCAAACTCAAACACGTCTAATCACATCTACTTTCATCATAAACAATGAAATAACAAATGGTTTTTGATGCATTCCTCTGCATATTTGAATGAACTTATCATTAAACTGTGTATTTGTAATAGACAATCACAGTTTCTAAGATAATATTCACCAGTCGCCATTCCCATTAATTCTTGGATCTCCAAAAGGCCTAATCACTTTTTCTGTACTTTTCTTCTCTTGTTCCACCCATCCATTCATATTACTTAACAGTGTGGCTTTTCTCTCTGGATCCTATTCATTCAGAACATCACATACCTTTCCCCCCAAAATTCAATTCTATCGAGATAACAATATTATCAACCTATGGATTATTGCTTTCATACACACCCAGAGCAAATTAAATAATACCTGTTCATACTTGCTGATATATAATCATAAATAAACCTTCATTTCCCTGCAAGCATTCATGAACTCCACAAGATCAAACTACCTTCATTCAGATCTGTTTCATCCTTCTTCTTTCTTTTAGTTTCACAGAAACCCAGTGTCTTTTTGCTCTTTCTTTCATTTCATTTACTAAATCAAGTCCTTTGCCATTTATTTCTCTTACTACCTGAAGTTGCAATATTGTGGATGCCGTATGCCTCACCAATTTGACCTGTCTGCCCATCATGGCTTAGGTCAACCTAGGTCCAACCTAGAACCAAGGAGAAATTTCCTGACAGTGAGAACAATTAATCAGTGGAATGGCTTGCCTTCAGAAGTTGTGGGTGCTCCAACACTGGAGGTTTATAAGAAGAGACTAGACAGCCATTTATAGGATCAAAATAACAGAATTACAGATTTGGAAGGGAGTTGGACGAGAAGACATCCAAGGTCCCTTCCAAATCTGTAGTTGTGTTATTTTGACCTTATACACCAATATACCATTATCCACATT
Organism: Protobothrops mucrosquamatus; assembly: GCF_001527695.2. Lineage (NCBI taxonomy): Eukaryota > Metazoa > Chordata > Lepidosauria > Squamata > Viperidae > Protobothrops > Protobothrops mucrosquamatus. The sequence goes on along the minus strand of NW_015413546.1, from coordinate 547 downwards.
TTGCCAACTAGGAGGTAAGGATGTATTATCACTATTATTATTACACAACTAATTGATTTTTATGTCGGTTTTCATGGACAAATAAGTTTTCATTGTATTCACGAGGTTGGCTATAAGTCACTCATAAGAGAACAGCTCTGTTTTAATCACTTCTCGTGCTTCAGTTTAAAAACATATGCCTGTCCCTACCCTGCTGTTGTTAGTGTCTACTAACAAAATGCTTCTAGCCACAAATCAGAGTAGTTAGAAGCTTTTAATGCTTTCTTAACTAAGATGTTATAAAAATGACGATTACAATTAAAATAAAGTATCAAAATTATTTTGTACGATTAAACTATAATTAGAAATAATTATGGCAAATAAAGTGAATGGCTGACCATAAAGTCCTCAATTAAGTAAAAAAGAAAGAAGGAAATATAAATATAATTATCAGCTGAGGTTGTAATGGAGCCCGTTATTATTATTTTTAATCCTAAGGTTAACTTCTTTCAACAAACGTTCTATTAGCAATTAGTAACTTGTATTAAAAGAAATTGAGGGTAAGAAT
>NW_015413545.1:0-1783 GCF_001527695.2 Protobothrops mucrosquamatus | reverse complement strand
AAAAATAAATAAGCATGCCATCCATAAAATAAATCCCAACCTTCAAGAATCAATATGTCTCTATTAGTTAAATTAATCCAATCACCAATCCAAGTTAAAACCACCGCATCATAATATAATTTTAAATTTGGGGCTTTAAGTCCCCCTCTTTCCCGTGCATCTTGCATAATTTTAAATTTAACCCTCGGCTTTTTCCCCTACCAGATAAATCTATTAATACCTCTTTGCCATTCATCCAAATTTGAGTCCTTTTTTAAAATAGGTATCATTTGAAACAAAAAGAGGAATTTAGGAAGAATATTCATTTTAACCACTGAAATTCTTCCTAACAAAGATAATTGTAACTTTTTCCACTCCTCTAAATCCTTTTGAATTTTTACCCATAACTTATCATAATTATTTTTATACAGTTTGACATTAGAGGCTGTAATATAAACACCCAAATATTTCACCTTTTTCACTATTTCAAAACCAGTTGAGTTACTTAAAGTCTCTTTATCTTTCGTTAACATATTTTTAACTAATATTTTAGTCTTATTATTATTTACTTTAAATCCAGAAACTTTCTCATACTGAGTCAAAATCTGTGTCAGATTTCTTGCTGAGTCAATCTGTTGAGATAGGGTGAAAACCAGATCATCAGCAAACGCTCTAAGCTTATAGTCATTCTTGTCCAAAGTTATTCCTTTTATAACCGATGATTCTCGAACCTTGATTAATAAAATCTCCAAAGTCAAAACAAATAATAGAGGTGATAGTGGACATCCTTGTCTCGTACCTTTCTCAATTTTAAATGAGTCTGTCAATCCTCCATTTACTACCACTTGTGCTGATTGTAATTGGTAAATAGCCTTTAATGCTGACAGAAATCTGTCCCCAAAATTCATTCTCTCCACCACTCGTAACAAAAATTGTCAGTCCAGTTTATCAAACGCCTTTTCAGCATCCAGAAATATAAAAGCCGCTGGAATTTGATTATTTTTGTCCAAATATTCAAGCAGGTTTACAATTTGTCTAACATTATTCTTCATGTATCTGCCAGTTATAAATCCAGATTGGTCCACGTGTATAATCCGTTTCAATACTTGCATTAATCTATTAGCTAAAATTTTTGCAAAAATCTTATAATCCGTATTCAATAAAGATATTGGCCTATAACTTTTGGGCTGAGTCAAATCTTGATCCTCCTTCAGTATAAGTGATATAAATGCAGACCTCCACGATGGTGGTACATCTAATCTAGACAATATACTATTAAAAAGACATCTCAAAGGTTCTAACATTTCTTCCGATAACATTTAACATTTGCAGTTAACCCATCTGTACCAGGAGCCTTGCCAACCTTTAATTGTTTAATTGCCTCTATAATCTCATCCAACGCAATTGGACAATTCATCATTCCTTGTTGTTCATCTGAAAGTCTAAAAAAATTTGCTTGTTGCAAATACCTATCTATTTCAAAAGATTGTATATTCTCCGAGGCATATAATTTTGAAAAATATTCCAGAAAGGCCTTTTTAATCAAATCTTGTTGAAAAACTTCTTTACCTTTATAATTTATTTTCTCTATAACTCTTTGTTTTCGTTTCTTTCGCAATTGGTAAGCCAACCACCTTCCAGGTTTATCTGCATTACAAAATGTGTTATATTTCATATATCTCAAGTTCACTGCAGTCTGATCAGCCAGTAACATCTTAAATTGTTCCTTCAACATTGCAATAGATACCTTTAAATTATTATCCATTGGATTTAAGGAGAAAGCTTTTTCTTTTATTTTTATCTC
>NW_015413544.1:0-1783 GCF_001527695.2 Protobothrops mucrosquamatus | reverse complement strand
CTCTCTGAGGGAGCCAAAGTTTCGCCCCCTATAGTCAGCGATGGAGTCAGCTGACCATACCTGGGAGCCGGCAACCACAGCCACTCAGTCTTGGAGGGGTTGAGTCTGAGTCTGTTTCTCCCCATCCAGACCCGTACAGCCTCCAGACATCGGGCCATCACGTCAAGGGCGTCATTGGGGTGGCCTGGGGTGGAAATGTGGAAATAAAATAATCACTGACAGGTTTAAGTTTACCCATCACAAATATATAGCAGAGGAAAGAAAATCAAGTGTTGTTGCTGTTTTTATAAGATCCAGCCAAATGATCTTAGGGTCTTTCTGAGAAAAAAAAATAGCTCTGACTGTTTCATTCAATGTATAATGTAGGACAATAGCATGAAAATCAACTTCCTGAACCATCTGATATGTATTTGATATGGGCCTTTGAACTTTTTTTTCCCTGAGTTCTCTTAAATTTCCTCACTCTGCAGTTCTGAATTTTGACTCCAGCAAAGTGACAGTGTTCAAATCTGCAAAAGAGTATTGCTGCCATTCTGTCAAGTGTCAAAGGGCAGACAGGTGAACAGGTATCTGATCTTTTGAAAAAACACATTGAAAGTAACCATCATCTTGAGAGTAATGGGTTTATTATCCTGCAACCAGCTTAGATCAGCACCAACTATGCTTGAGAGGAAGCTAAAAGGTCCAGCCTAAGCCAGAAAGCAATCTAATGCAGAAGTAATTTGTGGAACCACCAGATCTTTATTTTGCTGCACTTTCCTAGATCAACAGCCCTCAACCTTTTGGGCACAGGGACCAGTTCCATGGAGAAAGGTTTTTCCCTGGACTGGAAGGGGCATGGTTTTGTGTGCTGCCTGCATCCCGTGGATGGGGCTTTGCTTGTTTGTGTTGCCCAGTTTCTGGCATGTTGCGAACCAATGTCAGTCCGTGGACCAGGGGTTGGGAGCCCTTATGCTAGATGACTAAAACTTTAATATAATACTTTAAGGGTTAAACACTTGAATTTACTATTAAGCATGTGCTCTGGACTGGACTGGATTACAACTATGTTTTATTACAGCCATAAGATCAATAGTCAGATACAGACAAAAGAAATTAGTAGTCTTCTTCAATCACAAGGAGAGGTGGATGGTGAACATAAGAAAGGCAAAACTGAGCAACCTGAGAAGTATTTGAATAATGGTCAGAAAAGAGAAAGGAGAAATAGAAATTGTGCTCTTTGCCAGGAGATTTCTTCAACATAAGATGAATGAAAGTCATCTGGGATCTCCCACGGAGAGAGCAATAAAGGAGCATATGGCTGAAGGACTCTCCTGAGCTGGCCATATGTGCTGGTATAGAAGGATATTTTTGTAACACTTCAGCAGTGTTACAGCAGAGGGCAATGTATCTTGTTTGGTCTACTAATTCGACAAGTACTGTAGTTCTATGGGTTTCAAGATTAGTTTTTTTGTTTAGATTTCTTGCTCTACTACTTGAATCCTGAAAGTATACAAGGCTATTCATCACATCATTTCATAAGTTGCAGTGGTAGGCTTGACACTTTATTCCATTTTTTATTTTTTCTTAGAAAAGAAAAAAAATGGGCTAAAATAAATGAAGACTATTAGAACCTCCCAAAACTATTGGATGTATATCCACCTTTATATCAAAGAAAGAAATATTTTTAAAAAGAAAAAAGAAAGAAAGAAATTAAATGCAAAATTAAGCAAAGCAATTACTCAACCAGCCAGAATTATTTTCTACAGAAAGCTTAAAACTAATTGAAGCTGGAAAATACTTG
>NW_015413543.1:0-1783 GCF_001527695.2 Protobothrops mucrosquamatus | reverse complement strand
CTTTTGTTTCCCATCTTCTGGGTGATAAAACACAGTTCCCCTTTTTCTACACTATCGTCCCCAAAGAAGGAGTCCAATATCTGGGCATACTTGAATTACTTCTGCATTTCCAATGGACATCAGTTGGTCTCTTTGCTCCAGACACTGAGAATGGCAATCATTTCATAGCAACGATGGTGCTAGTGCTGTTCAAGAAAGGAATTTGTGTTGTTTTCTCACAAACCTTATCAGGAATGAATACAGAAAATGTAAAGGTGGATGTTGCCTCAATGAAAAAGTGGAAACTGGTCAATGTATTTATTTATTTTTCAGAAGCTGGTTTCTTTTTAAATGGAATAATGGTAATAGAGAAATTAATTGAAATCTCAATATTGTATGCAGAATCATATGTTGTGGAATCCCTAAAATCCACAGGGAAGGTCATTATCACAACAGCTTTGTGGGACTTCACATTTGACCTGGCATATAGTGTCATATCCCAGACACACATTCGAAGTTTCTTCTCTTTCGTCATCCAGAAAAAGATAAAGATAAAATATGATTTCTTTTCTCTTTTTACTTCTCTGTATTACTTCGCAGAGAAAGCATTTCATTGCTTGTACTCTAAGGCTGCCTTTACTGTGAAAGGCTGGACAAGATGCATCAAGAAAGAGGCAGTGGGGACCCTTTCCCAAAAAGAGATTGAAAAAACTTTGTCTCTAGACACCTCTCATGTTTACCATACTGTCCAGGCCTTGGCAGGGGCCTTGGATGCAGCTTATTCTTCCAGATCCAAGAGGAGGAAGGTGAAAGGGGATGGAGAGACACCAGTAGTGCAAATTCTGCAGCCGTGGCAGGTATTCCCTTTTCCATCACAATGGATTCCTTCTGAATATGTGGAATACATAGGCAATTCCAGAATCTATAGAAACAGAATATGTTGATTCCAATGGGGCATGGGGTTCTTTACGGATATTGCCAAAAAAATTCTGTGATAGTGTTATTAACATTCATTGTAGCATAAATACAAAAAAAAAAAGATTATAAAGGGGGAAGTGCAAGATGTGGGAAAATAAGAGGAAAGGGGGAAAGGTGTTGACTTATAACTCTTTCCAAAGTTCCTTCTCCTACCATTCACACTTACTATACTAATCTTTCTAAACCATCATCATCTGTATTAACAAAAATCACTAAGCACTTTCAAATTTGTTAACCTTTAACCTTTTTAAGATCCATTTTAAGATTAAACATTTCTGGAAAATTTCATCTTTGTAATCAATTAATTCTAATGCCTCTTTTTAGTTTCCTTTGTACATGTGTACTTTCAAACTCACTTTCAATAACATTTTGCAAACTTTAAGAATTACTCCAGTGTTATATTAAAAAAGTGGAATAAAAGAAAGATCAACATTTCATTTTCTTCCCCTGTTCCTCTTAAACAAAAACACTTTCCAAATTAATTTTCAGTTACAATTTTTATACCCACTTTATAAGCACAAAACAATGCACTGGAACTTTCTTTTAATTACGTGTATCAAACCAATAGAAAATCCATCCTAACTTCAATTATCATTAAATTTAAGTCATTCCCTCCAACCTCACCTCATAAAATACGATCTTTTCCTTCTCTGGAATGTATATTTTTCTTTTTCTCAAGAGTCTCCAATATGACTTTTAAAACAAGTATCTCAGCGCTGTCCATTTCCATTTTGATTTTGAAGTGGAGATCCCAACTTTGTTCTTTTCAGGATTATTGATTTATTTGCACCTTTTCTTCTTTCAATTGCACTGGGGAATTATATTC
>NW_015413542.1:0-1783 GCF_001527695.2 Protobothrops mucrosquamatus | reverse complement strand
TCTCCTGGTGATTGTCTCAGAGTCACCCAGCTGGCTTTCCCGCCTAAGGTGGAACTAGAACTCACTGTCTCCTGGTGATTGGCCCAGAGTCATCCAGCTGGCTTTCCCGCCTAAGGTGGAACTAGAATTCACCGTCTCCTGGTGATTGGCTCACCCAGCTGGCTTTCCCGCCTAAGGTGAAACTAGAACTCACCATCTCCTGGTGATTGGCCCAGAGTAACCCAGCTAGCTTTCCTACCTAAGGTGGAACTAGAACTCACCTGGTGATTGGCCCAAAGTCACCAAGCTGGTTTTCATGGCTAAAACAAAACTTGAACTCCCAGTCTCCAGCTTTCTAGCCTGATGGCTTAATCACTACACCAAGCTGGCTCACTTGTTCATAATGGTCATAAGTAGAGGACTGCCAGTGTTGAACTTTCTTTCTTTCTTTCTTTCTTTCTTTCTTTCTTTCTTTCTTTCTTTCTTTCTTTCTTTCTTTCTTTCTTTCTTTCTTTCTTTCTTTCTTTCTTTCTTTCTCTCTCTTTCTGTCTTTCTTTCTCTCTCTCTTTCTTTCTTTCTTTCTTTCTTTCTTTTTTCCTTCCTTCCTTCCTTCCTTCTCTTCCTTCCTTCCTTCCTTCCTCCCTCCCTCCCTCCCTCCCTCCCCCTTCCTTCCTTCTTTCTTTCCTTCCTTCCTTTTTCTTTTGCTTGCTTCTTTCTTTCTTTCTTTCTTTCTTTCTTTCTTTCTTTCTTTCTTTCTCTTTCTTTCTTTCTCTCTCTCTCTCTTTCTTTCTTTCTTTCTTCCTTCCTTCCTTCCTTCCTTCTCTTCCTTCCTTCCTTCCTTCCTTCCTCCCTCCCTGCCTCCCTCCCTTCCTTCCTTCCTTCCTTCTTTCCTTTCTTCCTTTTTCTTTTGCTTGCTTCTTTCTTTCTTTCTTTCTTTCTTTCTTTCTCTCTTTTTCTGTCTTTCTTTCTCTTTCTCTCTCTTTCTCTCTTTCTTTCTTTCTCTCTCTTTCTTTCTATCTTTCTCTCTTCCTTCCTTCCTTCCTTCCTTCCTTCCTTCCTTCCTTCCTTCCTTCTCTTCCTTCCTTCCTTCCTCCCTCCCTCCCCCCTTCCTTCCTTCTTTCCTTCCTTCCTTTTTCTTTTGCTTGCTTCTTTCTTTCTTTCTTTCTTTCTTTCTTTCTTTCTTTCTTTCTTTCTTTCTTTCGCTTTCATGCTGCTCTACTCCACCGCATTTCTCGAAATAGAAGTTGAAAATATCAGTTCAGTGCCAATATATGAATTATAATTAAAATCAACAGGGATTTTTTTTAAAAAAACCCCACCTAACGTTCCCCCAAATGTTCCCTTCCATCAATTTCCACTTGTAAATTTCATCAAAGGTAAGTGCATCTCCCTTCTCTCTTGGGAAACCCAACTTAATAAATCAATCCCAACTCTCTGCAAAATATGTGGAACTGAATGCAGTTTTGTGATAACTTTTACTTGGATTTTTCACTTTTGATGCACATAACGGAATAATCGGATTTCGGAAAGGAAGCAGCGTTTTTTTTGGGTCTGATGTTTAGCTCCGAAGCGAGTTTCAGAAATGAAACATCCTTTGCCACACCCAGGGGCTTCCGCTTGGCAATCGCCTGCCGTCTCGAATCGGAGAAGTGTTAAATAGGTTTTAAATAAATATTTTAAGGGCTTAGGCAAGCAAGGTACATTCTCCATCCATTATTTAAAAGGAAAGTCTAGTCTGAGTACAGAAAAATGTTGGCTTCACATGATTACAAGCCCTTCTCAAAGATTTACAAAGCCTTAGTAC
>NW_015413541.1:10601-11814 GCF_001527695.2 Protobothrops mucrosquamatus | reverse complement strand
TGAGGCACAGTGGTCTCCCTTGGACAAAGGCTCTCCCTTATAATGGCCGCTACCCCCCCGCCCCGACCCCGGGTCCTTGGCTGATGGAATGCCTGAAAACCTGGCGGGCAGATGTCTACTAGTGGAACACCACCCTCTACGCCCAGCCAGGTCTCAGTAATACCTGCCAGGTCCGCGCCCCCCTCCAAAATAAGATCTTCATTTCACTTTGTATCTCTGTTTGATATGAGATAATTAGTTCTGTTTGCATTAAAATATAGATGTAACAAATTACTAATTCTGAACAGTTTTCTAGTTTTGTACATGAGATGAATTATCTCCTGGTATTGGACATATATGAAAAACGGTTGCAGCATCTGGATATGACCAGCCTAGAGGAAAGAAGGACTAGGGGAGACATGATAGCAGTATTCCAGTATTTGAGGGACTGCCACAAAAAGAAGGGGGGCAATTTATTTTCCAAAGACCCTGAAGGCAGGACAAGAAACAATGGATGGAAACTAATCAAGGAGAGAAGCAACCTGGAATTAAGGAGAAACTTCCTAACAGTGAGGACAATTAAGCAGTGGAATACAGTAGTTTGCCTTCAGAAGTTGCAGGTGCTTCATCACTGGAGGTTTTTAAGAAAAGACTAGACAGCCATCTATCTGAAATGGTATAGGGCAGTGGTGGCGAACCTATGGCACACGTGCCAGAGGCAGCACTCAGAGTCCTCTCTGTGGGCACTTGCCCCGTTGCTCCAGCCCCCCCCGCAGTCCCCTCATCATCATCAGCCCCTCCGCAGGAGAGTCGCCCCCTGGCATGGCCCGCACGGAGCAGCGCAGTCAAGGACATGGCAGCCAGGCAGCGGGGACAAGACTCCGCCCTCACACTCCGTCACGCGCAGATGATGCTGCGGGGTGCAGGCGGAGGGTGTCGCCGCCATGGCACTGCTGGGCTGCCTGGGTGATCTGCGGCGGGCCATGGAGGTGGGTGGCCCTCCAGGCGGGGCAGGGGGCGAGGGGGGATGGGGCAGTTCTTGGGCACTCGGTCTCTAAAAGGTTCGCCATCGCTGCTATAGGGTCTCCTGCTTGAGTAGGGAGTTGGACTAGAACAGTGGTTCTCAACCTTTTTAATGCCGCGACCCCAACCGGTCGTAAGTCGAGGAATAAACCGGTCATAAGTCGAGGACTAAACCGGTCATAAGTCGAGGACTACCCAATCGGTCGTAAGT
>NW_015413541.1:0-1783 GCF_001527695.2 Protobothrops mucrosquamatus | reverse complement strand
ATGCAAGCCAACATCTTCCCACAAAGTGATTCTAGGAACCATTACAAGAATGCCTGCCCTGGCAGTTTACAGTTTTTGCCCTGAAAAAAGCATAATTGCATCTGGAAATGGAGAACCTAAGAAAAAAGATAAAGGTATATGAGTGATGGAGCTGGATTCAGAATGTGAGATTCCTTCATGGGGACCAGGAAGAATAAAGTACCGCATGTTGTTTCCTTGACAGCTGCGACATATGCTTATTCCCAAAAAAGCAACTATGGTTATAGTGATTCCTTGAATCTGCTGATCACCATCTACAGCAGGGGGGGGGGGAACTATGGCCCTTTTATGACCTGTGGACTTCAACTCCCAGAATTCCTGAGCCAGAATCCTAATTCAGGAAGTTGAAGTCCACAAGTCATAAAGGGACCATAGTTTCCCACCTCTGATCTACAGCATGGGTGTCCAACCTTGGCAACTTTAAGATTTGTGGACCGGGAGTTGAAGAGACTATGGTGTTTCCAGCTAGTTGGGTCTCCTCTTGGTCCTTTCTTAAAAGACAGTCTTTCCTTGGCAGTGAAGTTCCAGAGAATTCATGTCACCAACACCAGGTTCATCTGATGGGCCACAAAGTGACTGAACCAAGCTTGAGGTGTTCACCTGTGAAGATGGCCTACGCACCACCCTTCCTGCTAATTAGGAATTGCACTTCCTTCATGCAGGGTACTTAAGACAGTGCTAAATGTGCTCCTTTTTCCATCCAGAGGGGGGAATTGGATTCATAAGGAAAGGAAATGCATAAAGAAGTGTAGAAAGAATTAGACATTTGTTTTAACTGTCAGTTCACACTACGAATCTGTGGCTGTGTTTATTTATTTATTTATTTATTTATTTATTTATTGAATTTTTATCCCGCCCTTCTCCTTAGGGACTCAGGGCGGCTAACAGCCTGATAAAAACAAATACAAAAAATACCAAAATACAATCAATTAAAAACATAATTAAAATGAAATATTAGATTGGCCTATGTTATTTTAAAATTATTTTTAAAACCCCACTAAAAATTACCCCTTAGGCCAGTCCTGCTAGCTGAAATAGCCATGTCTTAAGGGCGCGGCAGAAGGAAGGGAGATCCGGGATCACCCGGATCTCTGGGGGTAGTTCGTTCCAGAGGGTGGGAGCTCCCACCGAGAAGGCCCTCCCCCTGGGGGTCGCCAGCCGGCACTGTCTGGCTGACAGCACCCTGAGGAGACCCACTCTGTGGGAGTGTACCGGCCGATGGGAGGTAATCTGAGGCAGAAGGCGGTCTCGAAGGTATCCGGGTCCGATGCCATGGAGCGCTTTGAAGGTGATAATCAACACCTTGAAGCGCACCCGGAAAGCCACCGGCAGCCAGTGCAGCTTGCGTAGCAACGGTGTTACATGGGAGCGACGAGTCCCTCCCAACACCGCCCACGCGGCTGCATTCTGGACTAACTGGAGCCTCCGAGTGCTCCTCAAGGGGAGCCCCATGTAGAGAGCGTTGCAGTAGTCCAGGCGGGAGGTGACAAGGGCATGGGTGACTGTGCGCAAGGCGTCCCGGTCCAGAAAAGGCCGCAACTGGTGGATCAGGCGTACCTGATAAAACGCCCCCCTGGTCACGGCCGACAACTGGTCTTCCAGTGTCAGCCGTGGGTCCAGGAGGACCCCCAGATTGCGTACCCTCTCCGAGGGAGCCAAAATTTCGCCCCCTATAGTCAGCGATGGAGTCAGCTGACTATGCCGAGGCGCCGGCAGCCACAGCCACTCGGTCTTGGAAGGGTTG
>NW_015413540.1:0-1784 GCF_001527695.2 Protobothrops mucrosquamatus | reverse complement strand
TAAAGTGGCTAATGATGCAGCTGTGGACTGGCTTCTAGTTTGTGGTCGTGCCTCATCATCTTTGTGGGCTTGGGTTTGCTTTTTGCGTGGATGTGTGGTGGTGACCTCCTGTGTGGTTTTCGTGGCTGTGGGTCTGGTGTCGTTCTTTGTGTTAGGGACTCGTTTGCCAATAAGGGCGGGTTTCCAAATGGCTGGAAGGTGGGAGGTATCATCTCGTTTATTCATGCTGTGTGGGCGTTTTTCTATCTCGATGGCTTCTCTGATTATTCTGTTGTTAAAGTGTTCAGTTTTGGCAATAGTTCTGGTCTTTTTAAAGTCAATTTTATGTCCTGTGGCTTTAAAGTGTTGGACCAGGGAAGAAGTTGGTTCCTCTTTTCTAACTGAGTTCTTGTGTTTTTCAATGCGTGCATTTATTCTTCTGTTGGTTTGTCCAATGTATGTGGTGGGACAGGCGGTGCATGGGATTTCATATACTCCTTGATTTTCTAACTCAATTTTATCTTTGGGGTTTCTTAGGATGGTAGATATTTTTCCGTTCCTTAACTTCCCTCGGGGGGAATGAGAGCTGAGTGGAGGTGGAAGGGAGGAGGAGGAAAGTTAAGGAACGGATGAGGAGGATAGCAAAAGGGCCCCAGGGAATGAAGGGTAGCAACCGGACTGGTAGTGAGGATGATGGACAAAAGGAGGGGGATAGGGAGCAGGGGACAGTGGAGTTGGCAATACAACGTGGAAAAGATGGTGGAAAGGGAGAGGAATTGGAGGACATAGGGAGTAGGTATAAACAAAAAGGGGGGGGCAGGGTGCACCGGACCCAGGGCCACAGACAGAAGCAATTAGTAGCATCACGCAGGGGAGGCAGGAGAAAATTAACTACCGGTGTGAAGACTGTAATTAAGGCACAGCCCAATCGCCTGGGACCGGTGACGAGGTCCAGGAGCCGGGTGCAGATGATGGATGGCTTATAAAAGAGACTCTCTCATGGACTGGCACGTAACCCTGACGAAGTCGGAAGGAGACCGACGAAAGCTTGGTGTAGTTTTGTTTTATGTTTTGTGTTATTAAACTTTTTGATAGTTTGATATACTCCTGGTGTTCACGGTTTGTTTTTGGGAAAAAATATATATATATATATTCCCCAATTATACCAAAAATGCGAATCCTGGGTAAATCCATATAATAGAAATAAAATAGTCCGAGCACCAGGATAATATTAAAACAAAAACTGATTAATACAACAGCTAAAGCTAAGCTTTCGTTGGCCAACATTGCCGACATCATCAGAGTACAATACAAGATTACTGGGAGTCCTTTTTATATTGCCAGATGGCTCTGCACCTGGCTTCTCGATCTAGTCATCGGTCCGTCCGTTCTCTCTACTTGGTTTGTTCTTAAAGGGCACGCATCTCTTGCTGTGTTGATATCTTCCGAGGTTACTATTTTCTTTTTTCTGGGCTCAATCACTTTCTTTCTGCTAGCATACGCCGGTTGCTTTCGCTCGCTTGCACTTCCCCCCTTTTTTGGTTCTATTCCAGGGTCCATCTGATCTTCCTTAATGGGGTTGTGCGCATGTGTCCTTGGGGGAGGCGGTATATTGAGTGGATCTGGGCGTCTATAAGGGTAGTCTCTGATAGATATGCTCCTACATGTGTTCTCCCACTCTTAGCTAAAGCTAAGCTTTCATCAGCCAACACTGCCAACGTCATCAGAGCACAAAAGTTTTGGATTGCTAACAAAGAATTAAGGGGGACTGGGATAGCTATTTCGAGCTGATTAGCTCTCATCAG
>NW_015413539.1:0-1784 GCF_001527695.2 Protobothrops mucrosquamatus | reverse complement strand
CCCAAATGGGCTAATTTACAGAACACATGCAAAATCTGGAACCCATGATTAAAATTTGGCAAACTTGTGGTTGCTTCAGTGCTGCTGCACCACTCACTGCTGCCCAAAAGTTCAGTAAACTAGTCCCGCCCTAGCCCTTCAGAAGCTGGGCAGACTGGTTACACCATCGGCTGCTGGCGAGCAGTCAGCTGCAGTCAACACGACAGGAAGTTGGAAGTCACTCACACAGCTTTTTTGCACTTGATCATTCTGTTTCTCTGTTTGGATAGGGAAATATCTTTGAAATGAGGAGGACTCAATGGGTCACGATTTGTCTAGTAAATAATAAAGTAACCCCAGTGAGTTTATTAACAACATACCAAAGTTGTGCTGTAATTACACAGTATCTGTTTTTTTCTTTGTTTGTCTTCATAATGTAGTTGGCCAAAGCAGAACCATGTAAGCTATGGTTCTGCTTTTCTTTGGAGCTGCTCAGCAAGCTGCCAATGCTTTGCTGGGAGCTATGTGTACAATTCAGTTGTTTGCATGCGTAATACATTTATGCTGTATCTTCAAAGTGGTTTGGTTGCTTTTGATGAGCCAAATTTTGGTCACAATACTACAGATGCAAATATTAACAAAGGCCAGAAGTTAAACCAAACACTAATTCATAGTTCTTCTAGAATTATCAGTTAACGTAACTCATTAATAATTTACTGAGTTTTAAAAAAATTATTCCAGCACACAAAATTTTGTTTTAGACTATGTTACCTTCATATGCCACAGCTGTTGTCTTTCAAGTTATGTAAACTTACAGAATAACTGACTGAATTTCTATTAGATGAATACTGCAGGTGTGTCAGAGCATGCACAGTCTTATTGCACTGAGGTAACCCAGGAGTAAATACAGTAAACAGTGGTCTATATTAAATGGTGGTTTATCATAAACTATCTACAATACACACTAGGAACAAGATACAGACACATGGTAATACAGCAAACTCCAACACACAGCAGTTACAGCAGGAAGTGGAGGAGAGAGAACACAGCAGTAAAAGCCTTCCCTTTTATACTCAGGCTCTTAAAAGGATACAGACACCTGCTGAGTCATTCCTATCATTGCATCATCCACCTTACATTACATCAGCTGGTTAGCCTTTAAATCATTATCCTGACAAGGTGTCATAGATTTTTTTTTAAAAAAAATTGGCATACAGATAGTAAAACTGAGTACTGCATAACTGTGTCAACTATGTGATTAAGACTACAGGATGGCAGTAGGCAACCTCTGGTCAATATAGTCCTCAAGTCCTTTATTAGTAGCCCCCCATGTCTCCTTCAGCCCTAATTGCTAAAAACTGACAATAAAATATTCTGCTATTTTATGCTGGATGATGCAATGTGTTAGAAATTCTGTTTATATAAAGCACCACACAGAGCAAACAAAGAGTACAGTCACCATGTGTTTTACTGCTCAACTATATAACTGTAACCAGAAACAGGAAACTCTACTTAGAATAAAAGAGCATAGAATTTATACCATAGATCCAAACTTGTAAACACTGCCATCTACTGGCTAAATAGATCTCCTTACTTTCCGCCGCATCCTCAAGACATGGCTTTTCCAGCAAGCGGGCCTGACCTAGGGAGGATTTTAGGTAGGGATTTTAGGTGGGGACGTTTTTAAAAAGTAATTTTAATGGGAACACAGCAATCAATATTTGGCTTTTAATTAGGTTTTAGTGGGGTTATTTTGTGTATTTTTGTATGATTTTTTCTTTTTTGTATTCTGTATATTGTATTTG
>NW_015413538.1:0-1784 GCF_001527695.2 Protobothrops mucrosquamatus | reverse complement strand
GGGTAGTTCGTTCCAGAGGGTGGGGGCACCCACAGAGAAGGCCCTCCCCCTGGGGGTCGCCAGCCGACATTGCTTGGCCGACGGCACCCTGAGGAGGCCCGCTCTGTGGGAGCGTACCGGTCTGTGGGAGGGAATCTGTGGCAGAAGGCGGTCTCGGAGGTATCCAGGTCCGATGCCATGGAGCGCTTTAAAGGTGGTATCAGGTGCTCTGATAGATAACAGAGACATTGAAGGATATCTGGATGATACCTGGATGATACCTAAATGCAGGTAGTCTTTGAGTTGCAGCTATAATTGAGCCCAGAATTATGGTTATAAGTCTTTGTAATAGTAGGTTGAGGCATCCTGTGATCAGACCCATATTTTGGCATTTTTTGTGGTAGTGAAGCAAATCCATTTTATTGAATTGTTTTTTGTCAAATCAGTCACATGACTGCAGGACACTGCAAACTGCTGTAAAGGTGAGCTGGTTGCCAAGCACTTAAAATGCAATCTTGTAAAAGGGGGAGGGGGGTTGCAGTCATCATAACTTCAAAATCAGGTTGTTATATGCAGGACATATAATTTTGATTGCTAAGCGACTGATCATAAATCAAGGACAAAGCCAAGATAACTGCCCAGTGCATTCCCTGTACCTAATCTGGACCTTGCAGTAGTTGCAGAGTGTATTACTGATCTTCAAGCATCAGTAAGGCCCACAGCATCCTTGCTTTAGTAGCAAGAAGTCATATAATAAATCAACTCTGGAATGAGGTTCCCCTGAAACCTGGATGTTCCCGGCTCTAGTTCTTCTCCCAGGCCTTTAGTGACGTGCATGGAACCCCTTTGGATTAAGCAGAGTTTTTATTTCATTCTTGTTTGGTTTTTGTCATTTTCTAAATTCTATTTTTTATTTTTGTTCTTGTATTTTAAAACAATATTTTTCCTTGTGAATCGGAGTTTTGGGGAATCAGGTGGGGTTTAAATTTAATAAATAAATCTGGACCACCACAAGCCATTGTCTTGATTCAGAATGGGACAGTTCTTCCTCCTTCCCCTGCTGATTTCCCTTTGAGTTCCTGTGTTGCTAAGGAGCATCCATACCACTGCCTCCCTTGTGCCACACAAAGAGCTTCTCCTCCGGGCCCAGTTGATGTCTCCACTACTGTTTTAGGAGCAGCAGTGGGACTAAAATCTCCTAACAGCCTTCACTCTCTCCACACACACCCCCTTAACTCATTAACCTTGGCATTGCATCCCAGACTCTCACTTTACCTGGCTTAGCTCTTCCTCCCTGGCTTTTTCAGTGGGGTTTTTCTGAAGGTGCAAGACTTCTTTATGTCAGCAGGAGAGGAAGGGGAAACTAGCCAATTTAAGCAAAAAAAAAAGGGGGGGGCTTTTTAATGGGAGTGCACATGTATTTAGCAAACAGCAGTGCTGTCAATAGAATGTGCATACAGTTGGAAGAATTCATCCCCTGCCCCAAAACAAGCAAGCAAACCTTATTTAGTGGAAAGGTTTTCTTTGGAGGGAGAAAACATTTTAAACTCAAAGGCGGCTGATTTAAGAAACAAATTGGATGGGGGAATCTGTTTCTCTAACCACCGTAACCAGCATCACCTCTCTCTCTCTCTCTCCAGAGATTTCAAAAATATCTTTAAAAAGTTACGATAGAAAATTCCCAGTAACAATTAAAATTAAAACAATTAAAAGGGAGCACTCAAAATATTTTGACCCAGAAATATTTGAACAATTCTTATGTGCACACAAAGCACCAGAAACCATGTACACAAATGGTTTTGTGC
>NW_015413537.1:0-1784 GCF_001527695.2 Protobothrops mucrosquamatus | reverse complement strand
AACATAACTGTTGTGTGAGACACTTTAAATCTTTTCTAAAAATAAAATAAAAGAATTAGGGGAAAAAACATTCCACCAATCTGCCTGCACAAAATAATAATATCCTTTCCCCCAAGATTCCTCAAACATGTCTTTTATTTGGGATCACTTTCTAGTGGACCAAAGCTAACACTAGATAGTGAGAGGTCTGAAATTGGTTGGAAGGCTCAGTCTTTTTGCCTAGAAGTCCTTTGGTCTGCACACCCTATATAGTGGCTTCTTTCTTACTGCTGCCATTATCCAACTTCTAAGCAGTGCTTGCCATTGAATACTGATGAGTGCAATTGGACCTTCATAGTTTGTACAAGTTACCTCCAAGTACCTCATCCATTAGGATAGACATGTCAAACACAAGGCCCGGAGGCCATATGCGGCCCGCGAGGTGGTTTCATGTGGTCCACAAAGCCATCCTGGAAACAGTGAGGAAATGGCCCCTGGTGCCTTGGCCCTGGCCCAGGCCAGCCAGGAGTCAATGTACAATTTTGTGGTGGCCATCTATGAAACGCATTCAATCTTAGCTCCACAAGGCCGTCTGGAAATAGCGAAGAACCAGCCTCTGCTGCATTGGCCCCGCCCCCTGGGTGCACGCTGTCACCTTTGTGAGGAATGAAGGAATGCACCATCACCTGGAAGTGGCCGGCAAATGGCCCTTGTCTACTTCACATATCCGGCTTGATGGGCTCCGGGGTAGGGGTTTCGGCAGGCAGTGGGGTGCTCTCACAGCGCCGAGAGGCTGAGCCAGGTGGCGCAAATCCAAAAAGAAGCATGACGACGCCTAGCCCCCAGCCTGCCCAGTTTCGGCAGGCAGCAAGGTACAAAGCTGGTGAGCTTCGCACCACCCGGCTCAACCTCTCGGCACTGTGAGGAGAGCGCCCCGCTGCCTGCTGAAACCAGGCAGGCTGGGGGCTGGGTGGCATTGCACTTCTTTTTGGATTTGTGCCGCCTGGCTCAGCCGTGGAGGCCGCGACGGACGCAGATCTAGGTTTCCGGTGCGCAGATCTAGGTTTCCGGTGCGCAGCATGGCAGACCTACCCGGGGCGGCTCCGTGAAGGAGCGGAGTCCTAAACAGAAATGGGGGGCTTCCCGTGGGTCGAGGGCTCTCCCGCGACCCCAATTTGAAGAGCTGAGCTCGCCGGCAGTCTGGTCCGGCGAAGATATTGAGGGGACGAAGAGCCGGTGCCCGGCGGAGCCCGGCGGAGCCTGGCGGTGCCAGGCGGAAGATCTGGCCTGGACTCGGCCTGGACCCGGCTCGATGAAAAACCTGGCCTGGACTCGGCCACGGCCTCGACTACAACGGAGGCCGCGACGGATTCGGAAGATCGCGGCGGCTGTGGAGGCCGCGACGGAGGTGACCGATGCGGCGTCTCGGTGGGTTAGGAGTGGGAGGCACCGTTATGCGGTGGTTCTCCTCCTTCCTCACCGACCGTACGCAGTCTGTATTGGCAGGGGGAAAGAGGTCGACTCCTAGACCCCTAATTTGTGGGGTGCCTCAGGGGTCGGTCCTCTCCCCCCTTTTGTTCAATATTTATGTAAAGCCGCTGGGGGTGATCATCCGTGGCTTTGGGGTGGATTTCCATCAGTACGCTGATGACACGCAGCTGTACATTTCCACCCCAGGCCACCCCAACGATGCCCTTGACGTGATGACCCGTTGCCTGGAGGCCGTACGGGTCTGGATGGGGAGGAACAGACTCAGGCTCAACCCTTCCAAGACCGAGTGGCTGTGGTTGCCGGCGCCTCGGCAT
>NW_015413536.1:0-1784 GCF_001527695.2 Protobothrops mucrosquamatus | reverse complement strand
GGGGGGGAGGAGGAGGAGGAGGAGGAGAGGTTTCATGTGAATAAACTGCAGCTTCCCCAGCACCAGATGGAGTTGCATCAAAGGCCACCGATAAATCAAGTGAGGTTTACCATGAGGACATGTGGGACCCGACATGGTGTGAACTCAGTCATAAGCCAGCTAGTTAATAATTGAATAAAATGCATTTTCAACCTGCAGACTTTGGGATTTCCACCCCACCCCCCCGCTAGGTTTTAGGGGAAAATATGCAAGACCGCGGAAGAACAGTCAAACTCCTTAGGGGGACAGAATAACAAGAGTTGGAAGGAACCATGGAGGTCTTCTAGTCCAACCCCCTGCTCAAGCAGAAGACCCTAAACCATTTCAGACAAATGTCTGTCCAGCCTCTTCTTGAAAACCTCCAGTGATGGAGCATCCCCAACTTCTGGTGGCAAGCTGTTCCACTGGCTAATAGTTCTCACTGTCAGGAACTTTCTCCTTAGTTCTAGGTTGCTTCTCTTCTTCATTAGTTTCCATCCGTTGCTTGTTGTCTTGCTTTAGGGGCTTTGGAGAATAGCTTGACTCCCTCTTCTTTGGGCCAGCCCCTGAGATATTGGAAGACTGCTATCCTGTCCCCTTCTCTTAATTAAACTAGACATACCCAATTCCAGCAATTGTTCCTTATATGTTTTAGCCTCCAATCCCCTGATCATCTTTGCTGCTCTTCTCTGCACCCTTTCTAGAGTCTCAACATCTTTTCTGTATCGTGGTGACCCAAAGTAGACACCTTATTCCAAGGCTGGCCTTACCAGAGCAGCATAAAGAAGTATTAACACTCCACGTGTCCTTGATGCGATCCCTTTGTTGATGCAGCCTTGTCATAAACCAGCTATAGTTTAATCATTCAATAAAATGCATTTTCACAACTTCAGATTTTGGGGGTTGTTTCCCCTAGGTTTTTTTTCGGGAGGGGGGGCGAAATGCGCAAGACTATGGAAGAGCAGTCAAACTCCTTCAGCAAAAGGGCTGTGTCGCCTTCGTTCTTTTGGAGGCAACGGATGGGATTGACTTCTCCAAGCCACGAACAGCTGACGGGTGGGATTGGTGACCCCCAAAGCCTGGGAACTGAGCGGCCACCGACAGCTATAAAAGGGGATTAGAGAAATCCAGAGAGCAAAAGGGCCACCAATGGTTGCCAGCGGGAATGGCAATAGATCACCTCCAAAGGCAGGAGATCTCTCTCGTAACCAGGTGCTGGGGAACATGAGTGCGCCCTCCCGTCGCCTGGCTTGTGAGTTTCCCAGGGGCATTTTGTGGTCAGCTGCCATGGGAAGCAGCAAAGTGGAACCGGATAGGCCTTCGCCTTGATCCAGCATGGCTGAGGTTTCCATTTTGCAGTTAATTATTCTGCAACAGAGATGATCCCAAAGCGGTGTGTGTGTGTGTGTGTGCGCGCGTGTTTTTGGTGCTGTCTGAGCTGAGTTGTTTTTTTTTTTTTTGCAGACGTTTCATGACCCAACTAGGTAACATCATCAGTGCTAAGAAGGGAGGAGGAGGAAGAGGAGGACTGCGGGGTCCTTGGTGTTGTCTGAGCTGGGTTGTTTTCTTGCAGACGTTTCACAACCCAACTAGGTAACATTATCAGTGCTAGAAAGGAGGAGGAGGAGGAGGAGGAGGAGGAGGAGGAGGATGGAGTCCTTGATGCTCTCTGAGCTTGGGGGTTTTCTTGCAGACATTTCATGACCCAACTAGGTAACATCATCAGTGCTAGAAGGGAAGAGGAGGAGGAGGAGGAGGAGGAGGAG
>NW_015413535.1:0-1784 GCF_001527695.2 Protobothrops mucrosquamatus | reverse complement strand
GATGGGGGCGTCGCGATAGGAGTGTATATAATGATGTGAGTTTGAATATTTTGGTGTGGTCTCTGGGATTAGAACTTCCTGTTGAAGTCTCTCACCAGGATCCACCGCACTTTGCAAACTGCTTTTCTATTTTCTGCAGAATAAACTCTTTTTCTTACCAATCCAATTTTGTTGGTATTTTAATCACGTTTCCAACAACGTGACGTCGCGGGTTTGACATGTCTGGGATAGAGATTACTGCTTACTTTCCTGGCATATAAGGGGTAAAGAAGAATAGGAATCCCACCAGTTGGCAGCTGTGGTAATGTCTATCTGGATAGAACTATTGCCTCCCCTCAAAGCCAAGGGACATGGATTGAAATCAAGCAGCAGTTTCTTAAGCCATCTTCAACTCCAGTCAGTTTCCACATGGGAGATAAGCAGCTTTAGGCTAAAGTGTGGAAGAATCCTTAGTTCAGCCATCTGGGGTTTTATTAAATAAATACAGTTTAGTACAATACAGAAACTATTGTAAATTGGAGAGGGCTGTGGGGCCCATTTCTTAGAAATCTAGAAGTAGAAAATTCTCCATCCAAGATGTCTAACTGTCCTGAAGGACTTCCAGCAAGGGTAGTCACTCCATTATCAAACTGCTTTCTAACATTCCTCCATATATTCCTGCCCTTTGAGAAAGCAGAGAAGAAATCTTGGCCTTTTTATGACAAGTCAAGTATCCCAAGTTTACTTTTATGTTCCCATCAACCTTCTCTCCTTCAGAGTAGGCATAATCTAACTCTTTGATATTTCATCTTAGAACCTGTTTGCGGTAGGACCGGCCTCCCTTTCAAAAACTACTGAAATATGCCTGTTGATATCCGGAACTAGACACATACTTGATTTTGGCTTAGGACAACCTTTGAATGCAGACATCATGTGAAATTGGAGATAGATGTATATATCCTTTCAGCGCTCATTAATAAATTGCCATGGAACAAACTGAGAATGCTTTTATTTCTTTTTTTTTAAAAAAAAACCAATAACTTATCTTTCTTACTACGTACAAATCACAAGAAGCATCTGCTTGCAAAATACTAACATTAGAAATTTGTGCAAAGAGGGCATAAACCATTATAGAACAACAGTATAAACTGGAGAAGAGAAAAGCAGCTGCTTTAGGCAACCTATGCAAAGCAAACTGGAGGGAAAAGAAACCTCAGTCCAGCAGGAAAATGATGAATAATGGAAATTGACATATTCTGACCTTAGTTTTCCTCAATGCACAAATCTATATAAAAGTCACGATACCTTAAAGCAAAGTATTTGCACTTGAAGATTGGAATGTATGCAGGTCAATATTCTTATTTTAAAAATTGTTTAGAAAAATGAGTTGCATTTATACGCATATTCTTTTTTAGGAGCTGGGAGAGGTCGGTTGTATTCTGAAAGACCACCTGGTTCTTTTTTACTAGGAAAATCCTTGGCTTATATTCTGGAAGGGAGGCTGTGGGTTATTTCCCAGTCAATGGCAGTTCCCAGGAGTCTTTCTGTAGGCAAGACATCCCTATAGAATTTGAACTTTGAAACTGAAGCCAATATAAATGCAGTAAAAAAAAAATCAATACTGTATGCCTCACTTTGGAGCTGCAGGCATGTTTGAACAAGATTGGTTCAGGCAGAGCTTTTATCCCATAACTACAACTGATGACACCGAGCACCCGGGACTCGGCAGTTTTATGGTGCCAATACATTTGCTATGAATGCTGCTATGCTAGAATAGGAATTACCTACTCCAAACACCTTGTTAC
>NW_015413534.1:0-1784 GCF_001527695.2 Protobothrops mucrosquamatus | reverse complement strand
CTGGAATATCTTAGATAATACTTAGGAGATGATCTTAGTGCAGTGCCTGGACTTTCCTCTAAACTGGTGGAAATGGCTTCCTAGTTTTATATGCTAACACCATGTGCCATAAACAATGGGATTTATTGTGTCCATACTGTACTGCCTCCTTTCGCAAAATAGAAAAGATAAAAGACCTGTCTCTTTTCCAAACTCACGCATCTAGCTGCCTGATTCTTACTGTCATGATTTTGCATATACTCAAGCCACAGCATCATACTTGTTCTTAAACCTCCATATTTACTATTCTTTTTATCCATTTCAGCTGGATAATTTCTGCTACGTTGGAAATGCACCTTCTGCATTTCTGGTTCCAAAGCACCAGAAGGCAAGGCAAGAAATAATGGATGGAAACTAATCAAGGAGAAAGCAATCTAGAACTAAGGAAAAAATTTCCTAACAGTGAGAACAATTAACCAGTGTAACCGCTTGCCTTCAGAAATTGTGGGTGCTTCATCACTAGAGGCTTTCAAGAAGAGATTGGAGAGCCATCCGGAAAGCACCTTTGGGACAACCATGATCTGGATGATTGAGAATCTCCATAGACATTTGTCCTTCATTTTGAATAAATTCCTGATTTCCATAGCAAATGAGTATGTATTTTAAATCAGAAGGAGGTCAGGTTTTGATGAATATTTAGATAAGGGGTAATGACTAAATACTGGGCAACAGGATTGCCTTTATTTCTATATTTCCAGCATAAAGGGAATGTTGATTAGAAGATGCATGAGCATAAATGAGCATGCTGTATGAGCAGAAATGAAAACACACCAATATCTGATTACCAGCAGCCTAAGTTACCTTCAAAGAGGCTAGCAACAATCTTTTCCCCAAAAACCCTCTTGAGGTACCTTTAATAATAATAATAATAATAATAATAACAACAACAACAATAATAATAATACTAATAATTGCAAAAGGCGGCCTTACTAGGAACTGCTTCCATCCTGCAACGATATCTGTAATACCATCAAACATCCACATCTGCCTATCCCAGGTCCTGGGTAAGGACTCGATAGGTAGACAAAATGCCAAATCCAGTCTGAACATCTGGCTGACTGTGCGATGAGGTCATCGAGTCCAACCCCTGCTCAGGGAGGAACCCTACACCATTTCAGACAAATGGCTGTCCAGTCTTTTCTTAAAAACTTCCAGTGTTGCAGCATTCACTGCTTCTGGAGGCAGGTTGTTCCACTGGTTAATTGTTCTAACTGTCAGGAAGT
This sequence comes from Protobothrops mucrosquamatus, assembly GCF_001527695.2. Lineage (NCBI taxonomy): Eukaryota > Metazoa > Chordata > Lepidosauria > Squamata > Viperidae > Protobothrops > Protobothrops mucrosquamatus. Next base: position 522 of record NW_015413534.1, on the reverse strand, counting down.
TTCTCCTTAGTTCTAAGTTGCTTCTCTCCTTGATCAATTTCCACCCGTTGCTTCTCGTCCTGCCTTCAGGCGCCTTGGAAAATAGCTTGACTCCCTCTTCTTTGTGGCAGCCCCTGAGATATTGGAACTGCTATCATGTTCCCCCTCGTCCTTCTCTTCGTTAAACTAGACATACCCAATTCCAGCAACCATTCCTTATATGTTTTAGCCTCAGTCCCCTAATCATCTTTGTTGCTCTTCTCTGTACTCTTTCTAGAGTCTCAGCATCTTTTTTACATCGTGGTGACCAAAACTGGATGCAGTATTCCAAGTATGGCCTTACAAAGGCATTGTAAAGTGGTATTAATACTTCACGTGATCTTGATTCTATCCCTCTGTTAATGCAGCCCAGCACTGTGTTGGCTTTTTTGGCAGCTGCAGCACACTGCTGGCTCATATTTAAGTGATTGTCCACTAGGACTCCGAGATCCCTCTCACAGTTACTACTATTGAGCAAGGTACCCCCTATACTATACCTGTACA
>NW_015413533.1:0-1784 GCF_001527695.2 Protobothrops mucrosquamatus | reverse complement strand
CCCCCCCCACCCCCCCGAGATTGAGTCTCCACGTAACGTGTGAAGGGGGAGAATCGGAGCCTTCGGGTCCTTTGGGCCTCCGGGGACGTTTCTCCAGCCCTCCCTCGGTTTCTTCCCTGGGCTGTCCGGGGTCTCCTCGGGGGTCGGGAGGGACCCTCAGCCTCTTCCGGGGGGGAGGGCAGAGGACCGAGGGGGCGGCCCCTCCTGGAGACTCAGCCATGGGGCGGAGCGGGAGAGTCCCGGAGCTGCCCCGGGGAGGAATCCGGGCTTGTTGCCTGCTGGATCAGGGCCAGTTCTCGGTTCCGCTTCGGGGGAGCCCAGCGCTTCAGGCCGAGGGGGGAGGAAGCGAGACTCAAGCGCTTCTTCGAGGGTTGTATAAAGGAGTTGCTCTCTCTCTCTCTCTCTCTCTCTCTCTCTGTGTGTGTGTGTGTGTGTGTGTGTGTGTGCGTGTGTGTGTGTTTGTGTGTATTGCTTGGAGTGGCAGGGAGAACTTGGAGAAAATCACAATATTGGGGGGGGAGCAGGAAAGGAGCCCAGAGGTTCTGCCCGGGTCAGGCGAGCGATGGACGCCCCTCCCCCCCAAAGGCTGCCTGGATCTGGGACAGACTTTGTGCGACTGGCTGTGTCCAGACACACAACTGGGGGGCAGATTCGGACTCTGCCGCCTCCTTCGGCTGCAGGGGGGGGGAGCGGCTCTGGCCTGCCGGGGCTGGTGCTGGGCCAGGGGGGAGTTCGACCCCTCCAGCCCCCCCATCCCTGGAAAGGATCCAGGCCCCCTCTGGACCCCCAAAGCTCTTTTGAGCAGAACCGGGAATGGAGGATCTGCCTGACCCGCCTTTGCGTAACTGACCTCAACCCGAATCTCCACTGAAGACAAGAAAAAATGTTTTCTATTTATGAAGTCAGAATGTCTGTTTGTGGGATAGTTTGGGGGAGGGGAAAAAAGGTTTTCAGACTTTAATGCTTAAGGCTGCAATCCTATACTTGAGGGTAAAGGATTACTGGAGTCCACAGAATTTCTGTTAAAATTCCGATTTATATGATAAATTATAAATTTACCCTTTGGTTTAAACATACCGTCTATTCATCCCTCCCACCTTTCATCCATCTCAGAATGATACTAAAATAATTTACCAGGAAGAAAATCTTATACAGATTGCCCATGGACATAGATATTTTTTTTCTTCTTTTTTGGCAAAATGTTTCCTTCAACTCCCATCCAGAAGAGCGGAGTTAATCTCAGAGTCTTGATCCTTAGGATCGAGTCCCAGGGCTGATTCCTCTCCCCACAAAATTCCCTTCCTGCCCCGATCCTGGCAGTCAAAATGCTGCCTTCACTGGCAAAGAGCGAATGGCAGGAATTAGGAATTCTGTCCTGTTCATAATGTAAATCGTTTGTCAGATTGATTGAGCTTAAATCCTTTGAGCAGACCTGAATCTCATACTCCATCTTTTCTTTCCTCCGTGTCTTTGTGGCGTCTCAGGGAGTTTGTTAATGTTTATTTCGAATTGAGGCGGAGATTTGGAAAGGCGGGAAAAGCTGCCTGTATTTGGGAAAGATATTTGTAGTCAAAAGAGGTTTTGTAGGAACCCACCTATAAAAGCCGGAGAGGGTCGTGGAGAAAAACCTACTCAGAATCTCCACTCGGGAGGAAAAGCTGCGCCTGAAGCTCCCCTGGCGGAGAATCGGGCCGAGCTGAGCGAGGAAGAGCCGCGGATCCATCGGGGGAGATTCCCGAATTCGGGGCTTCTGCCGGGAGAGGAAGGGGGGGAACGGGGGTCTC
>NW_015413532.1:0-1784 GCF_001527695.2 Protobothrops mucrosquamatus | reverse complement strand
GGGTGGGATCTTTCCAAGAAGGGGGGTTTGCTCAGGCAGCAGAACCAAGGACAAGCCAGGAATTGTGGTTCCTTCCTGGTCTCCCCACTTTGCAAAACCTTGCCTAGCCATTGTTGTTGCTCCCCCCCCTCGCAGATTAAGAACCATCCCCCAACCCATTTCAAAGGGGGGGGCTTTCAGGGAGGGGAAAGGGGGGGGGAAATACACAGTTGCCTTGTTCAGAGTTTCTGCATGCCTGTGTGCGTGTGCGGCTTTGTGTTAACCTCACAACAATACAATCCTGGAAAGAGAGCCCCCTCTCCAAAGGAGACGGACGGTTACGAAGCCCGGGCAGTCCTCAACTTAACAACTGTTCATTTAGTGACCGTCCGAAGCTACAGCGGCGTTGGAAAAAAGGGACTTGACCATTGTTCACACTTACCGACCGTCGCACGGTCCCGTGATCAAACTTCAGAGGCTCGGCAACTGGCATGTACTTATGACAGTTGCAGCGTCCCGGGGGGGGGGTCAGGCGGTCTCCCTTTTTGCGACCCGAAAAGCTAGATTCCCTTAACGGACATGTGTGACTCACTTAACGACTGCCGCGATTCGCTTAACATTCGCTGGGGCGAGGAAGGTCGTAAAACGGGGGCACCGCCTCGCTCAGCGAGGCCAATTGTGGACGTATGTAGAAAAATACCCATAAAATAGAAATGTCCATAAAGAAGGATCCCCTTTGGAAGGGACCCATCCGGGGCGCCAACGTGGGCTTGGCGGGGATGATGGGCTTGCAACTTCCAAGCACCCCCCACCCACCCTCCTGACAAGAACGCCGCTGGGGCAAAATGCCATCCCTGATTGTGTCCCGGTGGGTTTCCTTAACCCCCCACCCACACCCACCCAATTTCCACCAGCCGCCCAGCCTCGTCGGATACCTGCAAATAAGTGTCATAATCAATAAATGAATAATAATAATAATAATACAATTTTATTTCCTTCCTCGCAGCCCCTCCGGCCCCTGGAGGCTCTTCGCCTGCGACCGATCGGACGAGGAGCACGACTCCTCCGACGGTGCCCACCGACCCACAATTTCCCGGAGTTACTTGAGTGACAGCGACTCGGAGAGCAAGCCAGCGGACAGCACAGCCTAGATCCCCGGGGGGGGAGGGGGCTGGCGGGCCCCGGGCCCTTTCCCCAGAGCCCCTCCCTCTCGTTCTGCGCTGGGCGGAGCCTGGCAAGTTGGCCCATCCCCCGTTGGCTGCTAAGGGGGAGGGGTCCCTCTCTCTGGGGGCCAGTAGACTCTGCTGTCGCCCGTTGGGGCAACGGAGCAGCCGGGGCCGGCAGGGGGCAGGCTTGGCCCCCCACACACACTTTGCGGACCTGTGTGTGCCCGATGGGCTTTGTGCTCCCGCCCAGCTCACCTCCGATGCCCCCCCCTCTGGCAGGACTGCTCCGGGGAAGGCAGGGGAGCTGCTCCTCCTCCTCTGTGGTGTCCGTGTATGTCTGTGTGTGTGTGTGAGTGTGTGCCCTGGGTGGGGGGGTTCCTTGCCGGTCCTTTGTGTCGCCCCTCGAGAGCCCCAATGGAAAGCCATCCCCCCCTCCTAAGCCCCCCCTGACCCCGGCAGGGATTTTAATTAAGGTTGAACCAGAAAGGGGGTCCCTCTGCACGCACACCCCCAGCCTGTCTCACCCCCTCCTCCTTCTCTTCCTTCCTTCCTTCCTTCGTTCCCTCTCCCTTCCTTCCTTCCTCTCATTTCCATCTTCCTCTCATTTCCATCTTCCTTCCTTCTTCCTTCCTTCTTCCT
>NW_015413531.1:0-1784 GCF_001527695.2 Protobothrops mucrosquamatus | reverse complement strand
ATTAAAAGTTACAATTAGAAAGTTAAAAACTAATACAAGCTGAAAAAGAGAAGAATAAAAAGAAAAAATAGAAAGTGCAGAAATGAAAAAAGAAAAAGAAAAATAGAAAAGAAAAAAGTAAGAATATAGTAAAGAAAAAAGAAAAGAGATATACAAATGACTTCCCCCTTTACCACAAGTATAAACAATTTTAGTAATTTTTCATTTTCTCTTAAAACACAGTGAATGATCTCTTGTTCCCATATCTCATCTCTTACCTACAAACAAATCCTTAAAGATCCATTGTTCAGTCCTAATCAGCAAAAGTCTATTAAGAGTTACCAGAGATAACATATCTCTTTTAACCTGGATCAAATAAACCAGCTTTATATTTCTTCCTTTTACTTTTAACAATCTTGATATTTAATACCTCCAAATAATGTCCTAGAGATTTCTTTTTTTTTTCTTTGCCCCTTCTCACAAAATTCTTCAAAGCTTTAATAAGCCCCCTTTGTAAATCCAGTATAGGAAAATTATCCAGGTCATTCGATATTTATTCAGTGTTGCTAAAGTTGGAGGACTCAGAGCATGCTGACTGGCCCGTTCAATTTATTAAACAGGATTTGAGCATGTTTACAAGAATAATCTATTTCTTATCTTCTGGAGCTGAGAACTAAGTCACAAAATTGTCTTAATATTTTAAATTTTAGAGAAGCAACCTAGAACTAAGGAGAAATTTCCTGACAGTTTAGAACAATTAATCAGTGGAACAACTTGCCTTCCAAAGTTGTGGATGCTCCAACACTGGAAATTTTTAAGAGATTGAACAAATTTTTGTCTGAAATGGTGTAGGGTTTCCTGCCTGTAGCAGGGGGTTGGACTAGAAGACCTCCAAAGTCCCTTCCAACTCTGTTATTCTGTTTTTTTAAGTATTTAAAAATATTTTGAGGACTGGGAGATGGAATCTAAGAAAGGAGTCCCTATTGACTGTCTCCATCTAGAACAGTTGCATCAGAGAATTTACTGTATGATGTGGCTGAGTGCCTTTTAGAAACTTAAGTCACAGTATGTTTTCTAAGCCATAATAGTTTAGTTTACTTTAGCTTGGACTGTGAATTTAACCATTGTGATTTGTTTACCATGCTTTATGACTTGTATGAATAGTCACTGTGTCTTATTCAGCAACATGTGGTTAAAATAAATAGTAACTAGAAATGATGAGTCCAAGGAACAAGTCTCTCAGATCAGCATATTTTTAGGAAAATAGATTAAAGTAAGAACTCACGAATTTTGCCAAGTACTTTACTTTGAGGATGATAATATAGATATTATAGGCCAATTGAGACTGACTTTCTTGCACTCATTTAATGTAAGGGGGGGCTGTCTTTTTTGAGAAAGTAGGTCAGCTTGCATCTGTAGATTGTAAAAACTGCTAATAATCTTCCTGTGAAAATGAGAACTAGCTCTTACATCAGGCAAGAATGAATAAATACTGTAAATAAATAAATGCTGCTCAGAGTCACCTTTTATGATGAGATGGGTGGCATATAAATTTGATATAGATAGATAGATAGATAGATAGATAGATAGATAGATAGATAGATAGATAGATAGATAGATAGATAGATAGATAGATAGATAGATAGATAGATAGATAGATAGATAGATAGAAAAAGAAAGAAAGAAAGATAGATAGATAGATAGATAGATAGAAAAAGATAGATAGATAGATAGATAGATAGATAGATAGATAGATAGATAGATAGATAGATAGATAGAAAAAGAAAGAAAGAAAGATAGATAGA
>NW_015413530.1:0-1784 GCF_001527695.2 Protobothrops mucrosquamatus | reverse complement strand
GGGGGGGCAGAAAAACGTGCTTTTCCCAGAATCCTTTGCAGGAGATACAGGAGTCTTTCTTCCTCCCCCCCCACCACCCTCCACGTTAACCGCCCCTCCCCCTCTCGCCCACCTTCTCCATGGCGCCGGGGAAATCTCGGTTCCGCCACCGCCTCCGCCTCCTCTCCTTCGGCTTTTTCCCGTCTGGCTCCCCGTCTCCTTCCTGCGCCCGCCTTTCCCTTCTCCCACCCCGCCTTCTGGAACCTGCTAGAATGCTCCCGCCCCGCCCCCGCGCTCCGATTGGCTCCCGCCGCGCGCGCCGGTCCGCCCCCTCCGCGCCTTCCGGAGGGCTCGTTGGCGGGAGGGAAAAAAGAGGGCGGGTTTGGATTCCGCCTTCCCTCTCCCACCTTTCTCCGTGCCTACGGATTGGTTTGCCGCCGCGAGGCTCCCTCAGCCCATTGGTCCATGCCGTTTGACAGGCTTGTGGAAAAAAAGGGGGCGGGGTTCTGCCAAAGTCCGCGCTGGGTTTCTATTGGGACGGGATCCCAACGGCATCAGAGCTACTGACCAATAGCTAGACGGCTTGTCTTTTTTTATTTATTTTCCCCCCCTCTCTTCTTCCTTCGATGATTCTCATTGGCTTTCCGGGTTTCTCCCTGTAAAACCGCTTTAAATGGCTTGCAGGGGTGACGTCATTTCCGCTTTTTTCCTTCCATTGGAAAAGCCGGAAGTTTCTTGGGGTTTTTTTTTGGTTGTTCTCTAGTTTGGGAAGTTTTGATTTATTGCACTGTAGTCCTGACATATTTCTCTCCCCGTTTTTAATTTTTCCTCGCCACTTTGTAAAATATCTTCCCTGCTTAGATTTTTTTTTTCCTAACTTGCATATGCAAATTTCTCTAAGTGCATTCCCCCTTGGCTTATGTGCAATACCACAAAACATGTAACAATGTCACCAATGGCTGCAAGACCTAATTGCGTTTTTATAACTACAAAAATCGAATTGTTTTCCTGGCTTTTCTCGCACGGCTCTCCAACGGATTGGACTACAATTCCCATGCCACTCTGCTACCTGCTGGGAACTGTAATCCACACGTTCTGGATGGTGACCTGCTTGGGAACATTTTTTTTTATAATATTCTATTCTGAGATGTTTGGAGTTGATAAATTTTTTTTTAAAAGCAGATTGTAGAACGGGTTCCCAACCTGGGGGTGTGAGATGTTATTCCAGGGGGTGCGAAAACTTGGGTTTAGAAGTTTCAAAATTATAGTGTATGTGCATAATTTGTTGCTGTTATTTTGAGCTTTTATAAAGGGTGCGAGAATATATCAGAAGGGTTCTAGGATGCAAGGTATAAAAAAGATTGGGAACCGCTGTTGTAGAATAATGGAATTTGGGAGATGTAGTTCAACGGAGAGCTACAGACTCCACCCTCCTAAATTAAGTCCGGCAATCTGGATTATATCTCAAAACTGGATCTAGATTTATTTGGAAATAAATTCAAATAGGAGTACAAGTAGTCCTCAGTTTACTACCACAACTAGGAACAGAATTTCTGTTACTAAGCAAAGCAGTTGATAAGTGAGTCTTGCTTGATTTTATGGCACTTTTTTGCCATGGTTATTAAGCCAATCACTGCAGTTGTTAAGGGAATTGTATGGTTATAAAGCAAATCCAGCTTCCCCATTGATTTTGCTTGTTGGAAACCAGCTGGGAAGGTCAAAAATGGCAATTGCGTGCCCACGGGATGCTGGAATATATAATATGGAATATCTGCTAGTTGCCAAGTGCCCTAATTCTGATCACA
>NW_015413529.1:0-1784 GCF_001527695.2 Protobothrops mucrosquamatus | reverse complement strand
GGTGGTAAAGGAAGACTGTGGAGTCCTTGGTGCTCTCTGAGCTTGGTTGTTTTCTTGCAGACGATTCATTACCAAACTAGGTAACATCATCAGTGCTAGTAAGGGAGTAGGGTTTCCTCTCATTTTACATATGCTAGCGGTCTGTCCTGTCAGTACTGGTGGGAGTGTTCTTGGTGGTTCCTAGATGTTGTTTACTATTAGCTTGCATGTCTGAGTTGGTACTTTCCTGATCTGGGGTATTGTCTGCTCTTGGATTGTTGGTCTAGTGTTAATCCTGAAATTAATCTCTGTTCATCTGGGTGTTGATTGCTGGTGAGGTCCTTTTGTTTCCTTTGTGACTTTTTCTTTGTCTCTTTCTGAGGCTGTAGACATTGTGATGAAATCAGGGCTGATGTTGGAAAGGAAGCCTTGTTTTTGCCAAGCAAATCCTGCAAAAAAGGGAGCCTCTATTTTCTTGCCCTTCTCTCCGAACAACTGGAATTATCAGGAAGTGCTTAATACTGTATCTTCATCCAACTTTACGGAGCACGATTCTACCCAAGAGTAGAGTTGCAAGGCAGAATGTTTATGTGGGTTTGGTTTCTGCCAGAGGGATGCTTTTTCCTGTGCTATCCAAATGCTCCCAATTAAAGATTGTTTTGAAGAAGGTAATCTAATTTTACTTCCTACCGCCGCAAACATTCCTTTGGAAAACGAAGATAGCTCAAGGTCGTCGGGAAGGACCTCTGCCTACTAGCATGGCCCAGTATTTTTTATTTGTGAATAAAAGATACATGTAAGACACTCATCCTTGTACAAAATCAGCACCAGGAGACTCTTCCAAAACAGAATGACAAAGTTTAAAAAAAATAAAACTTGCGAATCAACATCTATCAAGGCTTAGTTGTCATAAAAATAAAAAAAAACCCAAAAAGGAAACAAACATCTGAAAGGGGCATTCAGCGTTGAAAAGGAAGGTATTTTGATGAATCTCGTTTCAATTTGAACAATGCTGAGTATTCTCTTTTCACAATGCAGCCTGATAGCACGCCACTCCGGTTTTGTTTTGTTTTTCCTCTCAAAAATCACAGTTGTCATCAGCAAAGAAGAGCAGCATATGGCAAAAAGGGCCGTTTCTGCCTTTTCGAGCCATTTTGCAGGAAAAAACACGTTTGCCAACAGAAGCTCTGCATTCTGTGGAATCAAACCATTGCTTCAAAATGTTTTCGAGAGGCTAAAACAGAACCATTATATCTAGGTAGCTATATGGGTACAAAAAGCAGGATTTGCAGGAAAAGATTTTCCTTTCTGTCCCCTCTCCCCATTTTACTTCTCCAAGCCAAGTCCCTGCATGTGTTCTTTTCTGGATTTCATTTTTATGATCATTTACTATCGCAACTCGTCATTGCTTTCATCATATGCCATTTAATCCCCACTTTAAACAGCAAATAGATTAATTATATACTTTGCTTAATCTGATATCAGGTCTGATAAGCAGATAACTATGTAGTGGCTAAGTGCTGGCCTAGAAACGATGAGGCTATGAGTTCTAGTCCTACCTTAGACTGGGTGACTTTGGGCCAAGAAAACAAAGAGCATTAATCCTGCCTTAGGCATCAAAGCCAGCTGGGGGTGACCTTGGGCCAGTCTCACTCCTTCAGCCAAATCCACTTCACAAGGTTGTTGTTGGGAGAAAGAAGAGTGAGGAAGGCGTATATTTGCCTGTTACAGCTTGCTGCCTTGAGCTACTTCTAAAGTAATCAAGGCAGAATAAAACTCTAATCAATAAATAAATCCACCCCAAC
>NW_015413528.1:0-1784 GCF_001527695.2 Protobothrops mucrosquamatus | reverse complement strand
TCTGTTGAGGGCATGGGGCTGCAAGGGCTGAGACACCCCCCCATGCGCGCACACACACAAAAACACATGAGCGGGTCTGGAAGAGGTAAACTGAGAGCCACATAGAAGCAATGACAAGGGGGAGGGGTCAAAATGGGAAGCCCACCACTGGCTGCCTGTTGCCATCTCTGCCTGGAGCCTCGGGCAGTTTAAAAAAAAAGTGAGTGAGTGAGTGAGTGAGTGAGTGAGTGAGGGAGGGAGGGAGGGAGGAAGGAAGGAAGGAAGGAAGGAAGGAAGGAAGGAAGGAAGGAAGGAAGGAAGGAAGGAAGGAAGGAAGGAGAGGCAAACTTGATTGGAAATGTCCCAGTTCAAAGGAGAAAGCAATTTTGTGTTCTGTTTTGTCACAGACAGGACTTTGTTGGCAATCCAAGTTAACATTGGTATTCTTGAATTGTGAGCTCTTAAGAAAACACACTCCTTGTGTGTTGCTAACAGCCATTTCCAGTGGGGAAAACAGGACAAAGCAGAGTTGGGAAAAATATTTTCCTTTGCTATATTTCCAGTCTGAATTAGACCAATGCAGGGTCCCTACAAGAGAGCCCTTTTAAGAATTATGTATTTATAGAAAAGCAACTAAGCTACCTCTGTTCCTAAACACTAAAGCTGTTGCACATAAAAAATGGAGGAGCTCTGATCAACTATCACAGCTACAATTTTGCTGTACTGTTGTTTGTGGACACCCTCACTAAATGCAAGCATGGGATAAATTGAGCCTGGTTTTTCTCAATCTTTTAAGTGGCTACAAACTACTAGCAAAAGTGGCATTTGATCACAAGGCAAGGAGGCATTGAGAAATGTTTCCCCTTTTGCATTTGAGCATCCAAGACCAGACAGGAAAGGAGAAAGGGAAAGAGGAAAGACAAAGAAAAAGAAGGAAAGAGGGGAAGAGAGCAAGGAAGGAAAAAGAAGGAAAGAGGGGAAGGAAAAAGAAAGAAAGGAGAATGAAGAGGGAAGGAAAAAAAGAAAAGGGAAGAAGGAAGGAAGGAAGGAAGGAAGGAAGGAAGGAAGGAAGGAAGGAAGGAAGGAAGGAAGGAAGGAAGGAAGGAAGGAAGGAGATTATAATGAGAGGCTCTGAGGGAAGTCCTGACTTAGCACTTGGCTATCAGCAGCCCTGCTGCCCTTTTGCCATCCCCTTGCCCCCTTCTTCTGGCCTAACCTGAATGTCTCCCATCCTATCAAGAAGGATGCTTTGGTTACAAAGCTGGGTCTCCTCGCATGGAGAGGGTGTGGGCTTCCTCTGACCCATGCACTTTGCCCTCCTGCACCCACCATAAGCAACCTGGCCAAGGAGAGTGGGCACAGCAGCAGCTGCAGCCTCGAGGAGAAGGTAAGCGCAACCAGCACCCCCTCAGGAAAGTGGGGCTGGACTGGGTTGACCTGCAGGGTCTTGTGCCCCAGGAGCTCGAGGGCTGGACTGGGCACTTGACCTCTACTATCCAGGGCTCCAGGCAGCCTGTGCCACCCTCTGGGAGTCCCCCTCGCAGCCCAAGAGGGACAGTGAGGCTTCTCTGGTGGACCATGCCCTGGTGCCCATCCCAGTCCCACTCCCCTCTACTGAAGACCCCTGGATCCCCCCCACAGCCCCTCCCACCCCTCCCCCACAAGTGCCCCCTAGACTTTGCTTGTCAAAAGGTTGCAAAAGGGGATCACATGACCCTGGGACACTGTGATCATCAGAAATATGAATCAGTTGCCAAGCATCCAAATGTAAATCATGTGACCCTGGGGATGCTGCAACGGTCATA
>NW_015413527.1:0-1784 GCF_001527695.2 Protobothrops mucrosquamatus | reverse complement strand
CTGGAGGCAGGTTGTTCCACTGGTTAATTGTTCTCACTGTCAGGAAGTTTCTCCTTAGTTCTAGATTGCTTCTCTCCTTGATTAGTTTCCACCCATTGCTTCTTGTCCTGCCTCCAGGCGCTTTGGAAAATAGCTTGACTCCCTCTTCTTTATGGCAGCCCCTGAGATATTGGAACACTGCTATCATGTCCCCCCTCGTTCTTCTCTTCATTAAACTAGACATACCCAATTCCAGCAGCCGTTCCTTATATGCTTTAGCCTCCAGTCCCCTAATCATCTTTGTTGCTCTTCTCTGTACTCTTTCTAAAGTCTCAACATTTTTTTTACATCGCGGTGACCAAAACTGGATGCAGTATTCCAAGTGTGGCCTTACCAAGGCATTGTAAAGTGGTATTAATACTTCATGTGATCTTGATTCTATCCCTCTGTTAATGCAGCCTAGCACTGTGTTGGCCTTTTTGGCAGCTGCAGCACATTGCTGGCTCATATTTAGGTGATTGTCCACTAGGACTCCGAGGTCCCTCTCACAGTTACTACTATTGAGCAAGGTGCCACCTATGCTGTACTTGTGCATTTTGTTTTTCTTGCCTAAATGTAGAACCTTGCTTTTTTCACCATTAAATGTTGTTCAAGCTATTCCAAATTCCCTGCATTTGAGCTTTTAGGAGGCAAATATCACTGTTATTCCTAAATCAAACAAGAAGTCCACTAAATGTGGTAATTCTAGATCTTCTTCCTTGGTAGATTCTAAAATTCTTACAACTATTTTGGTCTATACAAAGCACAGGATTCTTCAACTCTAGTGAACCTAAAGTAGATTGATTCAGGAGTATTAAGCTATTGACAATATCAGAGTTTTAATGGGAATTGTTGCTTTAAGTCAAAAATGGATAAAATCTAGCAGTTACAATTTCTTTGGACATCGATAAAAGGTTTTATAACCTCTTGGAAGTTTTTGACGTTAGCTCTGACTTATTTTCATGTCCCCAGAGCTTTTGTATTTTTCTATTCTATTTATTCAATGTATTTATTGCATTCTATTATTTATCCAATTTATTCAAAATCATACCTGACTGTTTAATGATATGTCATGTTCTTAATTAAATTAAGGTTCATGGCAAAGATGTCTTATTTCTCTTTTTCTTTCTAATCTGGTTTTACAAATTCATGCTTTCATTAATAGATGTTAACAAAGTTACAGTGCAAGGCATAACATCAGGTTTTCGATTATATGTTTCATAAATAGACCAGGTACCCTTCTGCCATGTCATTTATACATGAGCTTGGGAAACACTCTGGATACTTTATAAGTCGAGATAAATCAAGTTTGATGCTATTGACTTACTGTAATAGAAAAATATAAGGATTGGAGCTTTAAGTTATGATCTAATTCCTTTTGTTTATCTTACATTCTTATATTCCCAGAAACCCTTCTCAACTAGTGAATTTCAAATTATCCCCAGCTTTGATGCAAATGAAATAAAAATAGCCAGATGGTCTAGAATCCCAGTGAGTATCTTGGGTAAGTTAAATGTGATTAAGATGAACATAACTCCCAGACTGATTTATATTTTGAGAAGCCTCCCACATTTATTCCATCCCAAAATAAGTTTACAGAATATTTCTTGAGCAAGACTTTTTCCAGACTTTTGGACTTATCACTGGGCATTTATGCTCACTTTGGCTACTGGCTAGAGAGAGACTTCAGAATTAACCTGTTTTGGACTCAGCTGGAGAGCTGATTGTTCTTACTCAATGATGAGAATAAAATACACTACATGTGT
>NW_015413526.1:0-1785 GCF_001527695.2 Protobothrops mucrosquamatus | reverse complement strand
ACTTTGTATCTACCCACCTGGATAAGCAAGAATGGAACCCAGCAATGAACAAAAACCAACTGCGGAATGGGCTCAGACAAAGTGTGATTCAGTAAGTAGAAGGTACTAAATATAAAAATTGTTGAAGATAAATAAACCCTTATATTTGGATAGGAATTATAAGAATGCTTCCTGATGCTTTGTGTAGGCCTTCAACTATGTATGTTTTATCTATTGAGGTGTTACTTAGGCACCTTTGCAATCTGACAGATGGCCTGTTTGGACATTTTGATATGGTGCAACTATTTGTGCATCCATATGGATGTGGGCAAGCTGCCCCTATAAACTTCTTAAAGAAGACCTGCCTTTTCCTAGATCCATGCAGTAATCAGATAGTATCAAGAAAACAGCATGTTTCAATTAAGGAGAGATGACAGAGTTTATATGGAAATCTCCATATATCTGGTTGAATTTTAAGAGAAAGGCTGAGGATATATAGAAAGTGGAAAGAGGGGCACATAACTAAGTCAGAATATCAGCAAACAGCCCGAGCCTGCAAAGATGAAGTGAGGAAAGCCAAGGCTCAAAATGAACTAAGGCTTGTGACCAAAGTCAAAAATAAAAAAAGCTTCTTTTAACATGTAAAAAACAAGAAAAAGGTGAAGGAAATGATTGGTCCATTAATGGGTGAAAGTGGCAAGAAGATGACAAGCAACAGGGAGAAAGCAGAACTATTTAACTCGTTTTTTGCATCTGTCTTTACACAGAAGGAAAGGAAAATACAGACCAACCTATCAAAAATAGTGCCATAAAAAACAGAATAGAAACACAAGTTAAGATAGGCAAGAAAACGGTAAGTGAGCACCTGCCAGCCTAGACGAGTTCAAATCGCCAGGACCAGATGGATTACACCCCAAGGTTCTCAAGGAACTGGCAGATGTGATCTCAGAACCACTGAACTATATTTTTCAAAGATTCTGGAGCACTGGAGAACTACCGGAGGACTAGAAAAGAACTGATGTAGTTCCTATCTTCAAAAAAGGAAAAAAATGGACCCAGGAAATTACAGACCTATCAGCCTGACCTCAATACCTGGGGAGATCCTGGAAAAGATAATCAAACAACGAATCAGCGAACACCTAGAGGCAAACAAAGTCATTGCTAAAAGCCAACATGGGTTTGTCAAAAACAGATTATGCCAGACAAATCTTATTGCATTCTTTGACCAAGTGACAAAATTAGTGGATCAGAGGAATGCTGTGGATATAATTTACTTGGACTTCAGTAAGGCATTTGATAAAGTAGATCACAACCTACTATTTGACAAGATAGAAAAATGTGGGGTAGACAGCATCACCACCAGATGGATCCGTAGCTGGCTGACCGGCCGTACTCAGTGTGTGGTCCTCAATGGAACCGCATCAACATGGAGGGAAGTATGTAGTGGGGTGCCCCAGGGCTCTGGTTCTGGGCCTAGTGCTTTTCAACATCTTCATCAACGATGTGGACGAGAGGATAGATGGGGAACTCATCAAATTTGCAGATGACACCAACACTCCAGAATACCCAACACTCCAGAAGACAGGCTTAAGATACAGGAGGAATACCCAACACTCCAGAAGACAGGCTTAAGATACAGGAGGACCTGGACAGACTTGAACACTGGGCGCTATCTAACAAAATGAAATTCAATGGTGAAAAAAGTAAGGTTCTACATTTAGGCAAGAAAAACCAAATGTACAGGTATAGTATAAGGGGTACCTTGCTCAATAGTAGTAACTGTGAGAGGGATCTCGGAGTCCTAGT
>NW_015413525.1:10571-12356 GCF_001527695.2 Protobothrops mucrosquamatus | reverse complement strand
GGTTTGGGCCCCTTTTGCAGCAATTACTGCCTCAATGCGGCGTGGCATGGAAGCTATCAGCCTGTGGCACTGCTGAGGTGTTATGGAAGACCAGGATGCTTCAATAGCGGCCTTCAGCTCTTCTGCATTGTTCGGTCTCATGTCTCTCATCTTTCTCTTGGCAATGCCCCATAGATTCTCTATGGGGTTCAGGTCAGGCAAGTTTGCTGGCCAATCGAGCACAATAATCCCACGGTCACTGAACCAGGTTTTGGTGCTTTTGGCAGTGTGTGCCTCTCCATTCTTCCTCCAGACTCTGGGTCCTTGGTTCCCAAATGAGATGCAAAAGTTGCTTTCATTAGATAAGAGGACTTTGGACCACTAAGCAACAGACCAGTTCTGTTTTTCTTTAGCCCAGGTAAGACGCTTCTGATGTTGTTTGTTGTTCAGGAGCGGCTTGACAAGAGGAATACGACATTTGAAGCTCATGTCCAGGATCCGTCTGTGTGTGTGGTGGCTCTTGATGCACTGACTCCAGCCTCAGTCCACTCCCTCCAACACTTTTGAATGGCCTTTTCTTGACAATCCTCTCCAGGCTGCGGTCATCCCTGTTGCTTGTGCACCTTTTTCTTCCACACTTTTCCCTTCTACATAACTTTCTATTAATGTGCTTTGATACAGCATTTTGGGAACATCCAACTTCTTTTGCAATTACCTTTTGAGGCTTTCCCTCCTTGTGGAGGGTGTCAATGATGGTTTTCTGCACAACTGTCAGGTCAGCAGTCTTTCCCATGATTGTGATTCCTACTGAACCAGACTGAGAGACCATTTAAAGGCTCAGGAACCCTTTGTAGGTGTTATGGCTTAATTAGCTGATTAGAGTGGGACACTTTGAGCCTAGAATATTGAATATTCTAATTTTCTGAGATTGTGGATTTGGGGTTTTCATGAGCTGTAAGCCATAATCATCTTACTTATGACACATCACGGCTTGAACTATCTTGCTTTGCATGGAATGAGTCTATCTCATATATTAGGTTCACCTTTTAAGTTGCATTATGGAAATAAATGAACTTTTGCACGATATTCTAATTTTTCGAGTTTCACCTATATATACCCTTCCAACTCTGTCATTTTGTGAAATTCTGAAAAAAATGTTTTTTATTATTATTATTGTTGTTGTTGTTGTTATTATTATTAATAATCATTTGCCTGTAAGCAAAAACTGGTGGGATCATAAAATAGAGAAAGTCATAGAAAATGATAAAATTAAACTGCTCTGGGACTTCAGAATTCAAACAGACAAGCACCTGCAATATAACACCCCGGACTTAACAATTGTCGATAAGAAAGACAAAAAAGTCTGGATAGTGGACGTGGCAGTGCCTGGAGACAGCAGAAGAGACGAGAAAGAACTGGAGAAGATCACAAAATACAAAGACCTACAAATAGAAACAGAAAGACTGTGGCAAAGGCAAGCAAGGGTGGCACCAATAGTAATAGGCGCCTTGGGTGCAATCCCAAAACAACTGGAGCACCACTTGGACACCATTTATTTATTTATTTGTTTGTTTGTTTGTTTGTTTGTTTGTTTGTTTGTTTGTTTGTTTATTTATTTATATTTATATCCCGCCCTTCTCCTTACGGACTCAGGGCGGCTAACAACCAGATAAAAATACAAAATATCAAACTACAAATTTAAAACTTAATTAAAAGGCAAATATTAATAGTTGGTCTAATTAAAATTATTTTAAAACCCCTCTAAAAATTTTCCCCTAGGCCAGTCCCGCAAGCTGGAATAACCAT
>NW_015413525.1:0-1643 GCF_001527695.2 Protobothrops mucrosquamatus | reverse complement strand
CTGGGCGGCCCCGGCAGCGGCGCGGAGCTCCACCTGGGGAGGGCGGGGCGCCTCCGCCTCCGCCAGCCGAGCCCCTGCCCGGCCGCCTCTGCCGAAAGCAGCCGGGCGCCCGTCCCTGCCCGCGCCTCGGGCAGCGCGATCCGGGGAGGCGCGGCGGCCGCGCGCAAGGGCGCAGCTGGGCAGGCGGGAGGGAGGGAGGGAGGAAGGCTGGGTGCCTCCTCCTCCTCCTCTTACTACTACTACTACTACTACTACTACTACTACTACTACTACTACTACTACTACTACTACTACTACTACTACTACTACTCCTTGCTAACCCCTCTTCCTTCTAGCGCTGATGATGTTCCCTAGTTGGGTCAAGAGAGGTCTGCAAGGAAACCACCAAGCTCAGAGAGCACCAAGAACCCCACAGTCCTCCTCCTCCTCCTCCTTTTTAAGAAGAGATTTATAGACAACTATCTGTCTGAAATGGAACAGGGACTCCTGCTTGAGCAGGGGTTGGACTAGATGACCTCCGAGGTCCCTTCCAACTTTCTTCTTCTTCTTCTTCTTCTTCTTCTTCTTCTTCTTCTTCTTCTTCTTCTTCTTCTTCTTCTTCTTCTTCTTCTTCTTCTTCTTCTTCTTCTTCTTCTCCTCCTCCTCCTCCTCCTCCTTTTTAAGAAGAGATTTATAGACAACTATCTGTCTGAAATGGAACAGGGTCTCCTGCTTGAGCAGGGGGCTGGACTAGAAGACCTCCAAGGTCCCTTCCAGCTCTATTCTGATTGATTCATTGATTCATTGATTGAAATTTTCTAGGATCTCCTGCTTGAGCAGGGGGCTGGACTAGAAGACCTCCAAGGTCCCTTCCAACTATTATTATTCTGTTCTTCTTCTTCTTCTTCTTCTTCTTCTTCTTCTTCTTCTTCTTCTTCTTCTTCTTCTTCTTCTTCTTCTTCTTCTTCTTCTTCTTCTTCTTCTTCTTCTTCCTTCTTCTCCTCCTCCTCCTCCTCCTCCTTTTTAAGAAGAGATTTATAGACAACCATCTGTCTGAAATGGGTTAGGGCAGTGATGGCGAACCTTTTAGAGACCGAGTGCCCAAACTGCAACCTCCAAGCCCACTTATGCATCGTCAGGTGCCGGGTGGGTGTGGCCCATTGGGTGGGTGTAGCCCATTGGGTGGGCGTGGCCCATTGGGTGGGCGTGGCTGCGGTGGTAACGGCAGACTGGGTGGGACTAAAAAGTTTGATCAATCAATTCCAACTTTGCAAGATCTTTTTTTTCCCCGCGAGAAGTTGAAATTGACTGATTGATTGAACCTTTTTTTTTTTGGTACATGGTGGCGGAGGCCTAAAGTGAAAAGGTTTTATAAAACCCAGCTGAAGGCCTAGGACTGGGCAGACGGTGCGCGTGCCCACAGAGAGGGCTCTGAGTGCCGCTTCTGGCACCCGTGCCATAGGTTCGCCACCACTGGGTTAGGGTCTCCTGCTTGAGCAGGGGGTTGGACTAGAAGACCTCCAAGGTCCCTTCCAACTATTATTATTCTGTTCTTCTTCTTCTTCTTCTTCTTCTTCTTCTTCTTCTTCTTCTTCTTCTTCTTCTTCTTCTTCTTCTTCTTCTTCTTCTTCTTCTTCTTCTTCTTCTTCTTCTTCTTCTTCTTC
>NW_015413524.1:0-1785 GCF_001527695.2 Protobothrops mucrosquamatus | reverse complement strand
AGAGAGAGAGAGAGAGAGAGAGAGAGAGAGAGAGAGAGAGAGAGAGAGAGAGAGAGAGAGAGAGAGAGAGAGAGAGAGAGAGAGAAAGAAAGAAAGAAAGAAAGAAAGAAAGAAAGAAAGAAAGAAAGAGGGAGGGAGGGAGGGAGGGAGACTAGCTAGGGCAGTTAACTGGACATTCCTGTGAATTAACTTGGAATGATAATGTAGGTAGTTATATAGTACAATTGACACTGGCCACTTAGTCACTAACTGAAACATCACAGTTTTACCATCTTACTTCATCTTTCACTTGCTTTACAGATTGGTTGCAAAATTACTTTTTCATCGTTGTATTTGTAAGTGGTCACTAAATGAAGCAGTTGCTTAATGAGAATTATGTTGAAAGTCACAGATTATCAAACTCCTAAATCATATGCCATGCATGAGAGCAGCATTCTTTGGCTTGTTGTCTCTACCAATTCCACTTCATATTTTTCAGAATCTGGAGGCCATATGCTTTGAAACAGAGGTATATGTTTTGAAGCCTCAATCATAGGTTGTCCCAGAAAGTTTTGGATGTAGTTTCCAATGCTCTCATCTTTTAGACCTTCTGGGAAGACCTGGTTAGGAAACAGACTCTACAAGTATGACTGAAAATCTATTGTTGCAGGTATAATAAGAGAATTGAAAGACTGATTGTTATATCAAAGAGAGTCAAGATAGGGCAATTTTGAACATCATTCTCATCCCCTCCTCTTTTTCAGGGCTAAGATGTTGTCCTTATAACCTGTCTTTCATTCTTTCTTCAAGGTTATCTCACTATTCCTTTATTTGATCTCACATACATCCTTGGCTATACGATAAAACATCAACTTTAGATAATGTTCTCTGTTCTTCCCCATTTTTGTCACTGTGATGAATTTTCCCCACATTTCAGTGGCATTGAAAAGGAAGGAAAACATTGATGAAAATTATTGCTGCTAGAAAAAGTAAAAGAACATGCCATAAAGCCAATGCTAGTGATGAATTTCATCCTCAAGAAAGCAAGAATTTCTTATATCCCTCTCATTCTTCTCATTTTTTCCTTCCAAGGTAGAATGGAAAATATTAACAGATGGTTCATGCCCATCTTAAAATCTCCTTAGATTAGATCTGGAGAACTAGTGGACCACCCATGTTTTTATTGTACAAAAAAATCCAGCAGTTCCATCCAAAAAGGCCTATGGTGAGGAATACTGGGAGTGTATCCAGTGGTATAGCTCTGAACAAAATCTATGATATACGTTACATCATCTCTCCAGTTCCAGTTTTTGTATGTGTGTGTGCGTTTGTGTGCATGTATGGGGAATATGAATATGTATATAGATAGATATTCATTTTTTAATGATTCAGTAATTTCTTAATTCAGGGTGATGGGATGGTGTGACTGGACGGAGTTGAGAGTTTATTGGCCAGACACCCTTCCTGAAGCCTACACAGGAGTTTACAGCAGATATTTTTTTCTTTGTGCTCTAGGAGAAAAACATCTGCCACTACACATGCACATACACACACACACACACACACTGCTACTAAAATGTGGGGAAAATTCATCACAGTGACAAAAATGGGGAAGAACAGAGAACATTATGTGTGTTTGTGTAGATAGATAGATAGATAGATAGATAGATAGATAGATAGATAGATAGATAGATAGATAGAGTGTATGTGTGTGTGTGCGTGCATGTGTGTGTGTGTGTCTGAGAGAGAGAGAGAGAGAGAGAGAGAGAGAGAGAGAGAGAGAGAGAGAGAGAGAGAGAGAGAGAG
>NW_015413523.1:0-1785 GCF_001527695.2 Protobothrops mucrosquamatus | reverse complement strand
ACGGCCGACAAATGATCTTCCAGTGTCAGCCGTGGATCCAGGAGGACTCCCAGATTGCGCGCCCTCTCTGAGGGGGCCAAGGATTCGCCCCCTATAGACAGCGATGGAACCAACTGACTATGCCGGGGCGCCGGCAGCCACAGCCACTCGGTCTTGGAAGGGTTGAGTCTGAGTCTGTTCCTTCCCATCCAGACCCGTTGAAGACCAGGATGCTTTCCCTGAACTTCAAAAAGCAGATATCCAAGTGCATGGCACAAAGAATCCATCTATTTAGCCCAGCAGCTCTTTAGTGGGAGTTCCTTGAAGTGAAGATGGTGAACTTTACAGCAAAGCTCTTCAAGAACGATGTCCCTCGCCCTAAGGCAGAGCTCATCCAAGCTCCCAAACTCAGTTATTAGCTCCAAAGGGTCACTCAAACCACATAGTATTTAACTGACTGTGAGTTGTGTCTAAGAACAGTGGTTCTTTCTCCCAAAAGTAGATTCCGAACAGTATTCAAGGGCAGCCACACAGTACAGTAGTCTAACTTGAATTTAATCAGGCCACAGATAGTAGGAATTCTTAGATCTCTACTCAGCAGGAGTTTGGCTGACTTGAGTGGTAAAAGAGGAATGTCACTTACAGAATTTTAAGTGTGGTTGTCTGGTTGGGGTTCTCTTTATCCTCTTATCAAAATGGGCACATTTAAAATTGCACGCCTTTGTGCTAACGCTAAGCACACATGTTGCTTCCAAGCAGCCCTCCTTCCCTCCCTCTGATTTAACGGTGCATGGAGTCAGCAGAGGGAGACAGCCGTCTGTAAACCGGGTTTACATTAAGTGCGAACCAAGGTTGATCGATCGATCACTCCGAGTAGGATCTTAACAGATGCCCTGAACCTGATTGGCTCCAGATGCCAAGCCTATGACATTAACTTAAGAAATCATCATTGGCCAGAGATATGAATGCTTGAAAGGTTTATTTATCAATAGTGAGGTCGACCAGGTAACAGGGCGGACCTCCCAGTTCACGTGTTAGGCAAACAAAACTCTGTTTAGGAAACCATCAGTCTTGGCTCCAGGAGAAGATGGTCCATTAGCATGAGCAAACACTTTCGGCAGGTATGAAAACACAGGTAGCTCAACTAGAGTCGCTAATGGAAACCGCATCCTTGTTTGCAGAAGACTTGAACCATGAGCAAGCATGGGACCCAGAGTGGAAGGAGGATGGTGTGTGCCTAGCCAGACCTGGCCAGGGGTCCCAAAGCTCCGTGGCTGTTTTCAGCAGTGTTGCAAGTTTTCAAGTGGTCATTTAATCCACTCTGTCACAGTCGATTAATCAGCCGAGGGGCCGATTCGAAAGCATGGGAAGGAAAAAAAACCCAGCAGATGCCTCCTTTTGGTGCAGTAAAATAAGGCAGTGCCATGAAAACTCAACTTTTTACTTTTATATAATAATATATACTAGCCATTTCTGTAACAGCAGACCTGTCTAATCAGCAAAACCCAAAATCAGAAATAGGAAAGTCATTATGAAAGAATTCTGCTGACTGCTGTGTATTAAATGCAAGCCCCGTTTATAGTGAGATCAAATTCAATGCTGCACCATTTCTTCCTGGACTGGAAGTTTTTCACAGTGGGAAACCACAGAGGCAGTTTCTACCTGTTTCTTGGGGTGGGTTTGGGGCTGTTTGCTTCTCATCCCCAAGCCACAAAAAACCCACCTCACGTGTTCTTTCATCCAATATTTGTTTTCCTTCCAGCGCGAACACCTGAGTTTGGTGTTAGTGCCAGTCTGTTGCATTTG
>NW_015413522.1:0-1785 GCF_001527695.2 Protobothrops mucrosquamatus | reverse complement strand
GAAAGATGGCTGGGAACGCTTGGGCCAATCATGGAAGACAATGAGTTCTAGTCCCACCTTAGCCATGAAAGTGACCTTGGGCCTGTCCCTCTCTCTCAGCCCAGCCCACCTTACAGAGTGGTTATTTAGGGAAAAATATGAGGCGGAAGGTATGTCGGATATGTTTTGCCACCTTGAGTTATTTATGAAAATAATAAAAACAAGATGCCTTTTGAAAAAGCACCTTTGGGACAGTCGGTATTTCTCTTCATCCAAAGGCTTGCTGAAAAATGGAAAGAGACATCAGAATCATTTTTCCATAATGCAGACTTACTCCCTCCCTTTCTTTCTTTCTTTCTTTCTTTCTTTCTTTCTTTCTTTCTTTCTTTCTTTCTTTCTTTCTTTCTTTCTTTCTTTCTTTCTTTCTTTTTCTTTCTTTCTTTCTTTCTTTTTTTTCTCTCTCTCTCTTTCTCTCTTTCTTTCTTTTTTTCTTTCCTCCTCCCTCTCTCCTTCCTTCCTTCCTCCCTTTTTCTTTCTTTCTTTTTTCTTTTTGTTTTTGGGCAGAACGACACGGGTGGACAACGGAGTCTTGTCAACAAATGGACCACCTATTTGAAAGCCAGATTGGTGTGTTCGGTCATGGATGAGGATGGCACCGAGACCTATTTTGATGAACTAGGTATGGGGTAGCATTCTCATAATTTCACTCCGTGCATGTGTTATTCAATATATATATATTAGTCAATATTTTAGGCTCCCCCCCCCCAATATCTCAGGAAGGGTGAGGTTAGGAGGATTGAAATGGGCTGTTCCATTCTGCAATTTTCAGAACACCCGGCCAAGAATGAAGGCTGTAAATGCTTAAATAATTATAATTTTTATGCTGCAAAAAAATCCTAAAACAAAATAAGAAAATGTCTCTTACTGTATGCAGAAAGCAGAATTAAATTATATTAACAGAGTAAAGCTTTCTCTCAGGGGTCTGTGGCTATATATCCCCAATGAAATATTGGTGACTTGTTCTTTTTGCTCTTATTTTTTTCTTTAAGATATGAGAAATGTAAAAACGTGATGGTTTGTACGAGAAAAAAGACTTAAATATTTAAGTGTAACTAATTTTGAGAAACTCTTAACCAGTAAGAAAAGTTTTGAATATTGTGGGGAAAACAAATTTAGTTAAGAATGCAAACAGGATTTATGATGAGGCAATCAAGATGATCAGTGAAAAGAAGCTTTAGATTGATGTGGTTATTACTTGCAGAAACATGAGAAAAATGTTTATATTTAATTGTCATTTATTTAAATAGGAAATGTATTAATTTAAGGTCGGCAAAAGAGAATATTATTGGAAGAAGAGGAAATAATGTAAAGCTATCATATCAAATTAATTGTTATTGATTGCTTTTTAAACATTAACACAGACAACACGATGTTTACCAAATATTAAGGTTTATGTTAAAAATCGATAAAACATATTTTAAAAAAGAAAAGACATATTGGTGACTTGGACAGTTGGCTGTATGAATAAGGAGAACAATGTCAAACCGATGTCTTTATTATGGTCTCTGACCAACTTTTACAATAAAAGAGTATAGTCAAAGGAGAAATAATAATAATAATAATAATAATAATAATTTAATTTATATACCGCCCTTCTCCCGCAGGACTCAGGGCGGTGCACAGCATATTAAAACAGATACAAATGTAAAATACAAAGATAAAAACCCCTATAAAACCAAATTAAAACCAAATATTAGAAGCTGTATTCCAATTAAAATTATACTTAAAATCATCCCTAAATAAAAT
>NW_015413521.1:0-1785 GCF_001527695.2 Protobothrops mucrosquamatus | reverse complement strand
AGATCTGCGGCCCGAAGCTGTGGCGGCCTAGCGGCCCGACGCGGTGGCGGCCTGGCGGCCCGACGCAGCAGTGGCCTAGCGGCCTGACGCGGTGGCGGCCTAGCGGCCCGACGAAGACCTGGTGGCCCGACGAAAGTCTGCAGCCTGGCGGCTTGGCGGCCTAGCGGCCTGATGACCGGGGCGGTCCGGCGGCCTGTCGGCCTAGGCGGGAAGTTGGACGGCCTCGCGAAAACCTGTGGGCTGTCGGCCGGACGGCCTGGGTGGTCTAGCGGCCTGGTGGCCCAGGGGGAAGTGACCAGCAGCGCAATGCACAGCAGCCCGGAGGATGCGCCGGTACAGTGGCACAGCGGCCCGGGCGGAAGAACGGCCCGGGCGGAGGACAGGGCCCAAGGGATGTATTTGCCGGAGGGACATGGCCTGATGGTGAGTGCCTGGGGGTCCTGGAGGCCTGTGCGACTGGGGTCTGGCGTACCTGGAGGCCTGCGTTGCTGGGGCCGGCTGACTTTGACTGTAATTTCCCCCCCCCCTTTTTATGGGGGTTAAAAAGACCTAGGAACTATGCTGCCTTCTCTTAACCCATCTAAGCCCCCGAATAGGACCACCAGCAGGGGAGGACTTTCCCCCCTCCCCTGCTCTGCGGCTGGACCTCCTGATGCGATTTGGGACTGTACTCCAGGAGGGAACTGCTGGCCCTGCGCGACTCCCCCATCGCGCAGGCATGGCCCAACACGATTCTAAGGGCCGGCCTTGATGAAGGGGTCTGGAACCCCGAGAGATGGCACTCAGCGACAGCATTGAGGGAACTAAGAAGAAGGAAATTACGTGTCTTCTTAGAGGGGTGTTTTATTAAATTTTTAGGGGGTTCGGGGTTGGCCCGAGGGGAACTAGGGGAGTCCTCTCGGAGGCCAAGGCCGGTCCTGTCTGGGGGGCGCGGAGTGGTAAGGGAGGAGACTGGGGGGTTGGCGGAGGGTGGTGTGATAGGTACGGTCAGTGGGAGGGGCACATATGGCGGGAGCAGAGGACCATATCGGGTTTTGGGAGCATGCACACGCTGCTTACAAGCTTGTGGGTGCTCCGATCCTCAGAGCTCTACTCGACTTCCAGGGACCTCAGATCCTCAGGCCCGGGACCATCGGCTGATGTTGTGCAATGCCAGGTCCGTGGTGAATAAGGCCCCCCTCATTCAAGAACTTATTCATGAGGGGGGAGCGGACCTGGCAGGTATCACCGAGACCTGGTTGGGCATAGAAGGGGGAGTTCCCCTTGTTGACCTGTGCCCACTGGGTTTCCAGGCATTCCATCAGCCGAGGGCCCGGGGTAGGGGTGGGGGGGTAGCGGTCATTATAAGGGAGAGCCTGTGTCCAAGGGAGGCTACTGTGCCTCAGATAGACGGTGCAGAGTCCCTCCTTGTGAAGTGGGGGCAAGGGGTGCAAGTGGGCCTGTTGATAATATACCTGGCCCCCTGCTATGTGTCAACGGCCCTGCCTGAGCTGGCTGACGTGATAGCCGGGGTGGCGGTTGAGACCCCCAGACTTATTGTCATGGGGGATCTCAACCTGCCATCGGCGGGCGAAACGTCAGCGGTAGCTCGGGAGTTCTTGGCCTCCATGACGACCATGGACTTGACCCAATTAGTTCATGCACCCACTCACACGGGAGGACATACACTGGATCTAATTTTTGTCTCTGGCCAGTGGCAGAATGATCTGGAAATGGGGGAGATAATTATAGAGCCCTTGTCATGGTCAGATCATGCACTCCTTAGGATGGACTTCCGGACCGCTT
>NW_015413520.1:0-1785 GCF_001527695.2 Protobothrops mucrosquamatus | reverse complement strand
GCACTGAACATCATCCAGGAGAATAGGACCATATCCTTGTCCAAAATATGCTTCACCTTTAGCTGCAATAGCTCGTCCACATCTGAGCTGTCTGCATACTACAGTCGCATCGGTTAGATTCCATAAATCATCACAAACTGTTCCCCATTCTCCATAGTTATGCCGAACTTCAACGCGGCCTTGACAGTTATCCCGTCCATTTACCAGTTGGAGCTCTTAAAATTTAATTAATGAATCAGTTAGTATCGTCTTCCTGACGATTCACAAATTTAATATGCAGATACGATGTGATATCCCGCACCTACTCAACCTTGACTGATCTCAAAACAAATAATCAGGGCTGGATCTGTTGGGATCAAGTTTTTTGGGAGAGCATTAGGAAATGCCAAATGTATACTTGTTTGGGAATTTTAAGAGAATTTAAGAAGATGATGACAATAACTTCTATATTGTTGCTAGAAAATTAACATTTTGAATATAACTGTATTCAACACTGCTATTTTTCTTTTTTTAAAGACATTGGAAGAAAATAGGCATATTGAGATTTTGTGCTTCAGTTTACAGCATCTCCAATATGGAGGCCCCAAAAGATTGCAAGAGAAATGATAACAACAACAGTGGCTGTACCAACAGTAACAGGAGCCCTTAGAGCATGCGCAAAGCGGGAAAATATGTTGCATTTATTGGTTGACGCTGTTCCCTACAAAAGGGTATAAAAGGGATCCGCGCCATTTTGTGTTTTTCTGTTGAAGCTTGAATAAAGAAACAACTGTTGTTACACCTGCCTCGTCTCAATGCCTTACCAACACACAGAACAGAACAGCATCCTTATTACTATGTGTACTATGTGTAAAATTAGCAAACCTATGAGGGAAAAAAAATCAATCTAGCAAAATTCGGCTATAAAAACCCACACTACCACTACTGTGGGGCCATTCCGTGGTCTTCTGGAATCTTACAGGCCAGATATGAAAGCTTAGCTTAAATAAATAATCCTTGAAACAACAGCTTAAAATATAGTGTTACTGTAAACATAACTATAATCAGAAACAGAAAGAAATGCTACAGGTAACATCCAAATTATATGTGATTTCTGGATACCAAGCATAACCTTTTTCCATATTAGCAAATTATATGAAAGCACAGTGTATAATATTACCTCTGTAACCAGGTGTTACAGTTGGAAAATGAACTTCAGGCACCAAGGACCACCCAGTTCCCTTATATTGTAGCTGATCCCCACATTATCAGGGTTTAAGTTCCTATATTTGTAGTTACCCAAAGACCCCTGCAGAGGCATTTCCTGTTATTTAATGGTTTGGGGGTGAGTTTTGCATGCATTCCCATGAATTCTCAAGCTCCTTTTTCGAAATATTTGCAATCCCCTCTTAAACATACAGAAATAAGCCTCTGGTGCACATCACCGGAGTGAATCTGATACTGGAGGGGGATTGATGTGGTTCCATGGGGACTGCAGTTCAGTCCAAAGCCAATTGCCTCAACCATCATTTCTCCATTTGGATTGGTGCATGAACTGGTTCACACAATAAGGCCATGCCAAAAGAGTCAGGATGGTGTGGAGAGACGTTATCTGTGCTCTGTCAAAATTACATATTTGAAATTATGATTGAGGCAAATGTAGAAAGAAATTTGCTCTAGAGATATAGTACTTTATCTTATATAATATACTATATATCTTTAAAGCAAATTATGGATACCTTTGCAAGTTCCCCCCTCTCCTTTTTTGCTGGTAGGGACTGGAGGACAGCCTTGTTAGACAAACAC
>NW_015413519.1:0-1785 GCF_001527695.2 Protobothrops mucrosquamatus | reverse complement strand
GGCCTAGAACTCACCGTCTCCTGCTGATTGGCCAAAGTCAGCCAACCGGCTTTCCGGCCTAAGGCGGGACTAGAACTCACCGTCTCCTGGTGATTGGCCCAAAGTCACCCAGCTGGCTTTCCTGCCTAAGGCGGGACTAGAACTCCCAGTCTCCTGGTGATTGGCCCAAAGTCACCCAGGTGGCTTTCCGGCCTAAGGCGGGACTAGAACTCACCGTCTCCTGGTGATTGGCCCAAAGTCACCCAGCCGGCTTTCCTGCCTAAGGCGGGACTAGAACTCCTTGTCCCCTACTTTCTAGCCTGGCGCCTTCACCGCTAGACCAAACTGTCTCTCAAAATCGATTGTACCTTGAACCCTGGGCCCTCAGATGAAAAAGCCCGATGCTCCGGCGACTGAGCTACCCAGAGGTGGGTGCGAGGCGGGTCCTACCTGGGAGATGTTGATTTTGGAGCCTTTGGCCCCCGAGACCACCATGGACTTGAAGTTGTTGTACTCGGAGAGGGACTTCTGGGCAGAGGAGCCCGTCTTGTCGCGGGCGTCGTTCAGGATGCGGTTGACCTGGTTCTCAAAGGTCTGGCGGAGGGTGTTGCCCGGGGTGGGCTCCAGCTCGTTGTTGTGGGCCTTCTCGATGACCTGGAGAAGGGAAGGGAGGGCGGGCGGGGGGCTCAAGGCAGGGCCCAGGAGACAGGCCTGGCTTTTGAAGGCTGACCCCCTCCCTCCCTCCTTCCCATCTCTATTCCTTTCCTTTCCTTCCTCCCCCTTTTCTTCCCATCTTTATTCCTTCCTCCTCCGTTTCCATGTATCTCCTCCCTTCCTATCTCTATTCCTTTCCTTCCCTCCCTCCTTCCCATCTCCTTCCTTCCTCCCTCCCTCCTTCCCATCTTTATTCCTTCTTCCTTCCTTTCCATATATCTCCTTCTTTCCTCCCTCCCTCCCATCTCTATTCCTTTCCTTTCTCCTGCCTTCCTTCTTCCCACCTTTATTCCTTCCTTTCCCTTTCCACGTATCTCCTTCCTTCCTCCCTCCTTCCCATCTTCATTCCTGCCTCCCCCCTTTCCATGTATCTCCTTCCTTCCTTCCTCCCTTCCCATCTCTATTCGTTTCCTTCCCTTCCTCCTTCCCCCTCCCTCGCTCCTTCTTCCCACCTTTATTCCTTCCTCCCCTTTCTTCCATGTATCTCCTCCCTCCTTCTTCCCTTTCCCATCTATTCCTTTCCTTCCCTTCCTTCCCCCCTTCTTCCCACCTTTATTCCTTCCTTCCCCTTTCTTCCATGTATCTCCTCCCTCCTTCTTCCCTTTCCCATCTATTCCTTTCCTTCCCTTCCTTCCCTTCTTTCCATTTTTATTCCTTCCTTCCCCTTTCTCTGTATCTCCTCCCTCCCTCCTTCCTTCCCATCTCTATTCCTTTCCTTCCTTCCTTCCTCCCTTCCCTTCCTCTCCTCTTCTCCTTTCCATCTATCTCTTTCCTTCCTTCTCTTCCCTCCCTCTTCTTTCCCTTCCTTCCTCCCTCCCTCCTCGGTGGTCTCTGAGCTGGGTGGCTTTCTGGCAGACGTTTCGTGACCCAACTGGGTAACATCATCAGTGTTGGAAGGGAGAGGGGTGTGCAGAGAGGAGGACGAGGACGACTGTGGGGTCCTTGGTGGTCTCTCAGCTGGGTGCTTTTCTCGCAGACGTTTCGTGACCCAACTAGGTAGCATCATCAGTGCCAGAAGGGACTGAGGTTAAGCAGCATTGGTGTTCCCTAGTTGGGTCATAAAATGTCTGCCAATAAAACAACCTAGCTCAG
>NW_015413518.1:0-1786 GCF_001527695.2 Protobothrops mucrosquamatus | reverse complement strand
TTCTTCTTCTTCTTCTTCTTCTTCTTCTTCTTCTTCTTCTTCTTCTTCTTCTTCTTCTTCTTCTTCTTCTTCTTCTTCTTCTTCTTCTTCTTCTTCTTCTTCTTCTTCTTCTTCTTCTTCTTCTTCTTCTTCTTCTTCTTCTTCTTCTTCTTCTTCTTCTTCTTCTTCTTCTTCTTCTTCTTCTTCTTTTGAAGAACTGCCTTTGTATTCTAAGAGTGGTATTTTAGTGCCTCTGGGGTCCTTCGTGCTCTTTGAACTTGGTGGTCTCCTTGCAGACATTTCCTAACCCAACTAGGTAACATCATCAGTGCTAGAAGACCGTATACTGTATGCGGGTGTATTAGTAAAAAAAAGTAATAATATTTTTTTAGCATACTAGCCAAGGGGAGGAATACGTATAGAAACTGGTAAAGAGGTTTGAAAATATTTACTCAAAAGACAAAGAGAGTGATGAACGAAAGGTAGACAAAATAAGGGCTGAAATGGAAAATGGACTTGAGCGAGGGATCCTTTCAAAGGTGGGAAAGTTTTTCTCCTCCACGCAATTCACAAGTCCTCAGTGAGGAATTTTCAAAGCCCTGCCAAAAACTGAGTTTAGCAAAAGAATTAAATGTGGTTGACGATGAGGAGGAGGATGAAGAAAAAGAGGAAGAGGAGTAAGATATGCAAACTTGCGTTGGGAAGAACAAATGATTACAACGTCTACCCTTTTTATTCTTAATTCAGATAGACTGGTATGTCTGAGCTTCATTCCCATTTGGGAAGCATTTAAGTAAGGCCCTGGCATGCCACCTTGCCTCAACTCCGGGGAAAAACAGTTTATTTTGCTTTCCTGTTGCGTGAAGTGATTGCCACGCCGAGACGTTTTAGATCCAGCTTTTGCTGACCGAAATGCATCAGAGTTTCAAGTCATCATCATGTCACTAAATAGTAAATCACAGGGACACGATCCCTGTTTTAGTGATCTGATTTGGCATCCGAGAAGGATCAACTTGAGGCCGAGTTGATTATCTTGTACTCCAAGAGAGTTAAACCTATCCAAAGGTAAAGATGAATCTATCTAAATTAAACTTAAACTCCCTGCAAGCATGAGAGTTTAAATTTAATTTAGGTAGCTTCACTCTTTAGAGAGATGTTTATATGTGGCTTCTTTGGACCTGCAAGGCAACTGTTTGCTATTCAAAGCATCCACTTGAGAGGCCACTACTAGAGCAAAACCATCAGGGTTTTAAATGTGCTTAAATCTGAGCGATTCTATACTTCTTCTTTACTGTCCATGCCTCGTTCAAATACTATAACAGTTTTTTATTTCTATTCAGCATGTTTATGTGTAACGTTTCACGTAAATATAGCCAATCCAACTTCTCTGGAGGCGTGGAGGTAAAAAACACAGAGGTGAGTAAAAATGCAGGTGTTTTTTTTAAAACTCTTGGCACACACACACCCCCTGCTAACATGAGAAGGAAGTCACTGCGCAGATGGGGAAAAAAATGACCATGCTTTTGAAAATAAGGTCTGAATTAGCAAGGGGAAAAGAGAGGATGAAAATAAGATTTGGCACCATTGTCCAGAGAGAGAGAGAGAGAGAGAGAGAGAGAGAGAGAGAGAGAGACCCACCACCTAATTGTACCTGTACACACAGCTCCGACTTCTTGGAGAATTCCGAATTGGCACCCGCCAGTTGGGCCCCAGCGTGGCGTACAAGCGACCCCTGTTTACGAATTCACACGTTAAGTTCTTTAGTTAGCATGCAAAATCGCAATAGCCCCCCCCCTAAAATTAAACC
>NW_015413517.1:0-1786 GCF_001527695.2 Protobothrops mucrosquamatus | reverse complement strand
CAAGCAAAGTCAATGGGGAAGCCAGATCCACTTAACAATCATATTACTAAATTAGTAGTAACTGTGAGAGGGATCTCAGAGTCCTAGTGGACAATCACTTAAATATGAGCCAGCAGTGTGCTGCAGCTGCCAAAAAAGCCAACACAGTGCTAGGCTGCATTAACAGAGGGACAGAATCAAGATCACGTGAAGTGTTAATTCCACTTTACAATGCCTTGGTAAGGCCACACTTGGAATACTTCATCCAGTTTTGGTCACCACGATGTAAAAAAGATGTTGAGACTCTAGAAAGAGTACAGAGAAGAGCAACAAAGATGATTAGGGGACTGAAGGCTAAAACATATAAGGAACGGTTGCTGGAATTGGGTACGTCTAGTTTAATGAAGAGAAGGACGAGGGGGGATATGATAGCAGTGTTCCAATATCTTAGGGGCTGCCAAAAGAAGAGGGAGTCAAGCTATTCTCCAAAGTGCCTGAAGGCAGGACAAGAAGCAACGGGTGGAAACTAACCAAAGAGAGAAGCCACCTAGAACTAAGGAGAAACTTCCTGACAGTTAGAACAATTAACCAGTGGAACAACCTGCCTCCAGAAGCTGTGAATGCTCCAACACTGGAAGTCTTCAAGAAGAGATTGGGCAGCCATTTGTCTGAAATGGTATAGGATTTTCTGCCTGAGCAGGGAGTTGGACTAGATGACCTCCAAGATCCCTTCCAACTTTTTATTATTATTATTATTATTATTATTATTATTATTATTATTATTATTATTATTATTATTATTATTATTACTACTACTACTACTACTACTACTACTACTGCTACAACTGCAATGATTCACTGGTCATAAAATAGGGGAAATGATTCACTTAACAAATATTTTGCTTAGCAACAGAAATTTTGGGCTTAATTGTGGTCATAAGTCAAGGACTGCCTGTATACGGATGGCAATTACCTTTGTCCCAACCCCCAACGGTTTGCTTTCTGAATTGCCTCACTTCATCCATTCAGGTCAGTTGAGGGAGGATATGGAAACTGAATACTCTGAAGGACATCTCCCTATCTCAGAGAGTTCTCAGTCTCAGAACCTGCCTGCTTACTTCGAGGGTGGTGGAGGGTGGGGGGCACAAAAAAG
This sequence comes from Protobothrops mucrosquamatus, assembly GCF_001527695.2. NCBI lineage: Eukaryota > Metazoa > Chordata > Lepidosauria > Squamata > Viperidae > Protobothrops > Protobothrops mucrosquamatus. The sequence goes on along the minus strand of NW_015413517.1, from coordinate 654 downwards.
GGTCATTTATATTTACCAAATAAATGGAATATCATTTCTCCCAAAGGCTGCATTTCTCTGATCCCGCCTTTTAGGAAAGCTCTAAAAAAACGGTTTGTCCAGCAGCCCCTGGGGCAAGGTCATTTGTAAACCCACACGAGATATGTGATCTTTTCATCCTTGTTATTCTTCTTCCACAACTGGTATTGTTATTTCATTATTTCTTGATTTTCTTTTTTTTCTTTTCATTTTATAGTTTTTACTATGTTGCCTCAACTTGCTTTTGTGATGACAACAAGCAGCTTATAAATACATGCTTGTTTGTTTGTGGGTGTAATCTGAGCCTAAATAGCAGGAGATATATTTTGCATTTGCAAAGCAGACAGAATGACTTCTTAACTAAAAAAGCTGGGGAAGACCTCTGCTGGCAAGCTTGCAGAGCTGCTGTCCTAGAGACCAAATAGCTTCAAATAAAACTCTCCAGAGCAGGCCTATCATCAGTTTACACTCTGTTGATGAAAGCCCAGATGCGCTGGGCAGGCCACGTTGTAAGGATGCCAGACCATCGCATCCCTAAACAGCTCTTCTATGGTGAGCTGTCTCAAGGAAAGCGATCGCACGGGGGACAAAAGAAGCGATACAAAGACACGCTGAAAGCATCTCTCAAGTCCCTGG
>NW_015413516.1:0-1786 GCF_001527695.2 Protobothrops mucrosquamatus | reverse complement strand
TCAGAAATAAGCAGAATTACACTTGACACAATCAATTAGCATTACAGCATTTAACACAGAAAATAGAGACACATTACAAAGGACACTTCCATTTCAACAATTATCTCAGCAGCAGTTCACAGTTTTTTCAGGTTTTGTAATATCTTAAAGGCTTGCCTGTTTGATCAAGAGAAGAAAGGAAAAAGAAGAAAGAAGGACTGGGATGACATGATAGCAGTATCCCAGTATTTGAGGGGCTGGCACAAAGAAGAGGCAGTCAACCTATTCTCCAAAGCACCTTAAGGCAGAAAAAGAAGCAATGAATGCAACCTAATCAAGGACAGAACCAGCCTAGAACTAAGGAGAAATTAATCAGTGAAACGACTTGCTCCAGAAGTTGTAGGTGCTCCAATACTGGAGGTTTTTAAAAAGAAATTGGACAACTTTTTGTCTGAAATGGTATAGGGCAGGCATGTCAAACTGCCGGCCCACGGGTTGGATGCATCATACTGAAACCACGCCCACCCCATTGCCTGGTATAGGGTTTCCTGCCTGAGAAGCAGGCTGGACTAGAAGGCCTCCAAGGTCCCTTCTAACTTGGTTATTCTATTAAAGCAAGCACAATAGAGTTGCCAGGTCTGGGCTTCTTCCTCCCTTGAATTGCTAAGAGTCAGTCAGATGGGAACAAAAAGAGATGGAAGAAATCTAGGGCTTCCACTATTAAGATGCAAATGTCTGGGCAATCACTAGATGGGAGAAAAGAGGGATTTCTGAATCTCTTTGCTGCCATCAGGTGGTCATCCAGCCCAGATACAGCACATAAGATATATGAATGTAAGCAGCGCCATGCTGGATCAGCCAACTGGTCCATCTATCTAGCAGTCTGTTCTCCTAGTAGCCAATCACAAGTCTCCCATAGTCTATGTGTCTTCAATCACATTGCTTTCAAACCCCGAGAGGTGGCATACAGCAACTGGGGAACTAAGGAGAAGAAAATTGCGAGTCTTCTTAGAGGGGTGTTTTATTAAATTTTTAGGGGGTTCGGGGTTGGCCCGAGGGGACTTGGGGGAGCCCTCTCTGAGGCCAAGGCCAGTCCAGTCTGAGGGGCGTGGAACGGGGAGGGAGGAGACTGGGGGGTTAATAGAGGGTGGTGTGATTGGTACGGTCAGTGGGAGGGGCAGATATGGCGGGAGCAGAGGACCATATCGGGTTTTGGGAGCACGCACACGCTGCTTACAAGCTTGTGGGTGCTCCAATCCTCAGGGCTCTACTCGACTTCCAGGGACTTTAGATCCTCGGGCCCGGGATCATCGGCTGATGTTATGCAACGCCAGGTCTGTTGTAAACAAGGCCCCCCTCATGCAAGAGCTCATTCAAGAGGGGGGAGCGGACCTGGCAGGTATCACCGAGACCTGGCTGGGCATGGAAGGGGGAGTTCCCCTTGTTGATCTATGCCCGCCGGGTTTCCAGGCATTCCATCAACCGAGGGCCCGAGGCAGGGGCAGTGGGGTAGCGGTCATTATAAGGGAGAGCCTATGTCCGAGGGAGACCACTGTGCCTCAGATAGACAGTGCAGAGTCCCTCCTTGTGAAGTGGGGGCAAGGGGTGCAAGTGGGCCTGTTGATTATATACCTGGCCCCCTGCTATGTATCAACGGCCCTGCCTGAGCTGGCTGACGTAATAGCCGGGGTGGCGGTGGAGACCCCCAGACTTATAGTCATGGGGGATCTCAATCTGCCATCGGCAGGCGAAACGTCGGCGGCAGCTCGGGAGTTCTTGGCCTCCATGACGACCTTGGACTTGACCC
>NW_015413515.1:0-1786 GCF_001527695.2 Protobothrops mucrosquamatus | reverse complement strand
CCCCACTTTCCTCCTTCCTCTTTGGCAGGGCAGAACGGGGGTGGGGGTGGGGAACCAAGACAAACACGTGAATAGAAATGTTTAAAGTCAAACAATAAATATAACTGCATATCCTCCTTTTCCCCCACACGCACGAAAAGGTTCCGGTGTGAATGCAGAGCGAGTGAAGGGAGTCTCTTCTTTAAAACCTCCAGTGTTGGAGCATTCACGGCTTCTGGAGGCAGGTAGTTCCACCGGTTAACAGTTCTCCCTGTCAGGAGATTCCTCCTTCCTTCCCCGGCCAGCCTCCCTCCGTCGCTGCTCCTCCCGCCTTCAGGGGGGGCTTCGGGGAAGAGCTGGGCCCCCTCCTCTTCCGGGCGCCCCCTCCCAGACATGGGAAGGCTGCTCTCACCTCTCCCCCCGCCCTTCTCCTCCCCTGCTCCCACCCCCCCCACCCGGGAGAGGGGCTGCCTGGGGGCCGCGGGGGGAGCCTGGCTGGAGCCCCCCAGGAGGGAGGAGGGAGGAAGCGCCCCCCCAACTCCCCCCCCGCCCTGCCCAGGGAGAGACCCCCAGTATGGGGAGGGGGGAGGGAGGGAGGGAGGGGCGGAGACGCAGCCCCGGGAGACCCTCAGCTCCGCCGGCCTGGATGCGGGTGGGGGGGAAGAATCTTCGCTACTGCGCAGGCGCCATGTGGCTCATGGTTGCAAGGAAGCAGAACGCCGATTGGTCGCTTTGGGGAGGGCAGCGATTGGCAGGAGGACTCCTCGGGGCGGGACCATTCAAAGGAAAGAGGAAGAGCTACCGGTAACAGGCAAAGGGCTCGCAGCGAAGTCCCGCCTCTACTTCCGGAAACGAATACAACTTAGGCGTCTAATTGATTCGGCCGCGGGCTGGCTCGCAATCCAGGTAGGGCGCAGGGGATGCTGGGAGTGGCAGTCCGAGAGGCTCTCTGGCGAAGGAGGGAGGGAAGGAGGGGGGAGCCCGAGGCCTGGTCTGGCGGGACGGGCGCTGGGAGGGAGGCCTGCCCGGAAAGTCCCTCTGAGAGGCGGAGGCTTCGGCCTTCCTCCCCGGGCGGGCCTGGGACTCCCCTCCGGGGAAGGGACGAAGCCGTGACCGCCTCTCCTCCTCCCCCTTCGCCCCTGCAGGAGGACGGGCGAGCCCGGCGGAGGAAGGAAGGAAGGAAGGAAGGAAAGAAAGAAAGAAAGAAAGAAAGAAAGAAAGAAAGAAAGAAAGAAAGAAAGAAAGAAGGAAGGAAGGAAGGAAGGAAGGAAGGAAGGAAGCGCCGCCCGAGAGGAGAGGAGGCCCCGCGGAGCAGCCCCGGGAGGAGACGGCGGGGGAGGCCCGGCAGGGATGAGCCGAAGGGGACTCCGGGAAAGGAGGCCGCCTGGAGGGAGAAGCGGGGAGCAGGAAACGGGCGGAGACCCCGAGACGGGCCTGGAGGGCGGAGGGTCCTTCAGAAGAGACGGAAGACTCAGGAAACGCCACAGAATCCAGGAGGGAGGAGAGAAATATCAGTGCCCGGAATGTGGAAGATCCTTCAAAACAAATACAGTTCTTGTAAACCATCTAAGAATCCACACAGGAGAGAAACCATTTAAATGCCTGGAATGTGGAAAGAGCTTCAGTCAGAGGGGAAACCTTTATACACATCAAAGGAGCCACTCAGGAGAGAAACCGCATAAATGTCTGGAGTGTGGAAAGAGCTTCAGTGAGAGGGGAAACCTTTATACACATCAAAGGAGCCACTCAGGAGAGAAACCGCATAAATGCCTGGAGTGTGGAAAGAGCTTCAATCGGAGGGAACACC
>NW_015413514.1:0-1786 GCF_001527695.2 Protobothrops mucrosquamatus | reverse complement strand
CCCAGCCTCTCCTCCCCCCTACCCCCCCCCCGGCAGGGAGGGGGAGGGCTCCTTTCTCTCCGTCTCCAGCGGCGGCCGCGAGAAGAGGAGCGGAGTCGGCGCTGGTGGGTCGCTCGACAGGAGCTGCGCGTTGCTCCGGGTCGTAGTAAGAAGGAAAGGCACGCAGCGACCCCCGTCTCTTCCTCCTCCTCCTCCTCTCCTCCTCCTCCTCCTCTTCCTCTCTGCCTCAAAGCAGTCAAGCGAAGCTTCGGGGGCGCCTTTTGGTGTTTTTTTTCTTTTTTTCTTCCCCCTCCCTCTTTCTTTCCTTCCCTCCCTTCCTCCCTGTCCCGGCGAAGCCACGAGATGGGAGTTTTCCAGGTGTCTCTTGGCTGTTTCCTAGGTAATTAAGCACCTTTGAAAAAAGTGATTTCCTGCCTTATTGTGGGGTGGTTTTTTTTTTAGGGGGGGGGGACCGGTGGCGGGCGATTCCCGGTTTAAAAAGAGGGGGAAAAAAAATATGTCCCGGCTTGAAAAGAATTTGGGAATCATGGAATTTCTTTCTCTCTCTCTTCCCCTCTTTCTCTCTCTCTCTTTCCCCCCTCTTTTTCTCTCTCTTTTCCCCTCTTTCTCTCTCTCCCTTCCCCTCTTTCTCTCCCTCTCTCTTTCTCTCTCTTCTCCTCTTTCTCTCTCTCCCTTTCTTTCTTCCCCTTTCTTTCTCTCTCTCTTTTCTCCCTCCCTCCCTCTCTTTTTTCTCCCTCAATCTTTCTCTCTTCCCCTCTTTCTCTTCTCTCTCTCTCCCTCTCTCTCTCTCTCCCCCTCCCTTTCTTTTCCCCTTTCTTTCTGTCTTTTCTCTCTCTTTCTCTCTCTCTCTCCCTTTCTCTCTCTCTCTTTTCTCCCTCCCTCCTTCTCTCTTTTTTCTCCCTCCCTCCCTCCCTCCCTCTCTGTCTCCCTCCCTTTCTCTCTTCCCCTTTCTCTTTTCTCTCTCTCTTCTCTCTCTGTCTCTCTCTTCCTCTTTCTTTCTTTCTCTCCCTTTCTCTCTTTTTCTTTCTCTTTTCTCCCCCCTCTTTCTCTCTCTCTCTCTCTTTTCTCCCTCCCTCCCTCTCTTTTTCTTTCTCTCTTTCTCTCTTGTCTGTCTGTCTCTCTCTCTCTCTTTTTGCTGGCTCAAAACTTTTGGGGACTTTGGGGAAACGACGGATTTTAACAGGGGCGGGTGGGCAGGAGGGGGCTGCAAAGCGAGAGCAGGAATTTGGGGGGAGGGGGGTCCATGGGACTTGAGCCCGCGACGTTGAACTGGATCCATGCAGATGTTGTCTCTGCCCTTGTATGGAGATTTGCAAGCTCTTTTGGGGCGCAGACCCCCCCCCACGGTCCCTTCGTCCCTTCCCAACCTCGGATGGGGCCCTTTCTGGATATCCTAAAACGCCTTTGGGATCGAAGAGGAGCGTGGGATCCATTCCGAGCTCGTTAAATCCCGACAGTTTCATTCAATGCAAAGTTTGGGGATTTGGGGGGCTATTGCGCAATCGGGTTGTTCCCGCGTCGAAACGAAGCCACAATTTCTAGGTGGGAGAAGGAAAAAATAAAATAAAATAAAATAAAATCGATCGGGCCTAATATAAAGTCGCTTCCGAAGGGTCGGTTGCGAAACTGCAAACGTTTCGCAACGATCTCCACATTCAAACGTCTTCAGTTTTTTTTTGTTTTTTTGTTTTAATTGGGCGATTCTCAGATCTGGGCCTGCGAACATCTGAACGGCCGCTAGATGGCAGCAAGTAGTTACCTATGCGCTCCCCCTAGTGGCCTTTGG
>NW_015413513.1:0-1786 GCF_001527695.2 Protobothrops mucrosquamatus | reverse complement strand
TTAACTCATTTTGTGCCATCCAACCGATCAAAAACAATACCATAAAAAACACATTAGAAACACAAGTTAAGATAGGCAAAAAAATGGTAAATGAGCACCTGTCCACCCTAGACGAGTTAAAATCACCAGGACCAGATGGATTACACCCCAAGGTTCTCAAGGAACTGGCAGATGTGATGTCAGAACCACTAAACTATATATTTCAAAGATCCTGGAGCACTGGGGAACTACCCGAGGACTGGAAAAAAGCTGATATAGTTGCCATCTTCAAAAAAGGAAAAAAAATGGATCCAGGAAACTACCAACTTATCAGCCTGACTTCAATACCTAGGAAGATTCTGGAAAAGATAATCAAGCAACGAATCAGCAAATGCCTAGATGCAAACAAAGTCATAACGAAAAGCCAACATAGGTTCGTCAAGAACAGATCATGCCAGACAAATCTTATTGCATTCTTTGACCAAGTGACAAAATTAGTGGACCAGAAGAATGCTGTGGATATAATTTACTTGGACTTCAGTAAGGCATTTGATAATAATAATAATAATAATAAAAAAAAGTTGGAAGGGACCTTGTAGGTCATCGAGTCCAACCCCCTGCCCAGGCAGGAACCCTACACCATTTCAGACAAATGGCTGTCCAGTCTCTTCTTAAAAACTTCCAGTGTTGGAGCATTCACCACTTCTGGAGGCAGGTTGTTCCATTGGTTAATTGTTCTAACTGTCAAGAAGTTTCTCCTTAGTTCTAAGTTGCTTCTCTCCTTGATCACTTTCCACCCGTTGCTTCTCGTCCTGCCTTCAGGCGCCTTGGAGAATAGCTTGACTCCCTCTTCTTTGTTAAGATAGAAAAATGTGAGTTAGACAGCATCACCGCCAGATGGATTCATAGCTGGCTGACCGGCCATACTCAGCATGTGGTCCTCAATGGAACTGCATCTACATGGAGGGAGGTTTGTAATGAGGTGTCCCAGGACTCTGTTCTGGGTCCAATGCTCTTCAATATCTTCATCAATGATTTGAATGAGGAGATAGATGGGGAACTCATCAAATTTGCAGATGACACCAAGCTGGCAGGAATAGCCAATGCTCCAAAATATAGGCTTAAAATACAGAAGGATCTTGACAGATGTGAACATTCAGCGCTATCTAACAAAATGAAATTCAATGGTGAAAAAAGTAAGGTTCTACATTTAGGCAAGAAAAACCAAATGCACAGGTATAGTAGAGGTGGTACTTTGCTGAAGAGTAGTAACTGTGCGAGGGGTCTCAGAGTCCTAGTGGATAATCACTTAAATATGAGCCAGCAGTGTGCTGCAGCTGCCCAAAAAGCCAACACAATGCTAGGCTGCATTAACAGAGGGATAGAATCAAGATCACATGAAGTGTTAATACCACTTTAAAATGCCTTGGTAAGGCCACACTTGGAATACTGCATCCAGTTTTAGTCACCATGATGTAAAAAAGATGTGGAGACTCTAGAAAGAGTACAGAGAAGAGCAACAAAGATGATCAGGGGACTGGAAGCTAAAACATATAAGGAGCGGTTGCTGGAATTGGGTATGTCTAGTTTAATGAAGAGAAGGATGAAGGGTGACATGATAGCAGTGTTCCAATATCTCAGGGGTTGCCTGAAAGAAGAGGGAGTCAAGCTATTCTCCAAGGCACCTGAAGGCAAAACAAGAAGCAATGGATGGAAACTAACCAAAGAGGGAAGCAACCTAGAAGTAAGGAGAAATTTCCTGACAGTTAGAACAATTAATTAGTGGCAAAACCTTCCTCCAGAAGCT
>NW_015413512.1:0-1786 GCF_001527695.2 Protobothrops mucrosquamatus | reverse complement strand
ATAAATATGAATCAGCTGCCAAGCGTCCCAGTGTTGATGGCGTGGCCACGGGGATGCTGCAACCGTCGTTAAGTGTGAAAAACAGACCTGAGGTGTAGGGTGTGCAATTTGTTTGTGCTTCCCAGGGCACACACACGCACAAGGACAAAAGCAATAAGGAGGGAAGCAGAAACATACACATCCTGATACTACGATTCATGACTTCATTACAGAAAAGAAAAAGGGATTGGGAAGAATTGCTGAAGAATTCCATGCTCTGCAGGCTTTCCTTACGGTTGTTTTCCTAACCATGACTCCAGGATCTGCACGTAATCCCAGTAGCCTTTTAAGGATACAGAGCTGATAAAGAAGCTACATCCCAGTATGCTGCTTGGAAATACGGCCTCTTGCCTTATGACAGTGATGGCGAACCTTTTAGAGACCGAGTGCCCAAACTGCAACCCAAAACCCACTTATGTATCGTCGGTTGCCGGGTGGGCGTGGCCCATTGGGTGGGTGTGACCAAATGGGTGGGCGTGGCCCATTGGGTGGGCATGGCTGCAGTGGTAACGGCAGACTGGGTGGGACTAAAAAGTTCAATCAATCAAGTCCGACTTTGCGAGATCTTTTTTTTTCCCATGAGAAGTTGAAATTGATTGATTAAACCTTTTTTTTTTGTTTGCACACGGCGGCAGAGGCCTAAAGCGAAAAGGTTTTATAAAACCCAGGAGAAGGCCTAGGACTGGGGCGACGGCGCGCGTGCCCACAGAGAGGGCTCTGCGTGCCACCTGTGGCACGCGTGCCATAGGTTTGCCACTACGGCCTTATGAAAACACACACGTAATTGCACAAAGACCGCAAAGTTAAGCTGAAGCAGCCAGAAGCATCCTAGAGGATTGGCGGGATAGTGAACAGCTATCCCCCATTTTGTACAGGTATTCCTCGATGTAACGACTGCTTGCTTAGTGACCAAAGTTATGACCGACCGAAAAAAAGGGGGACTTAACAACCACAAAGTTCTGATGGCTGGACCGCCTCTACATTTAAAGCCATTTGCAATGTCCAGCTGTCACATGACCACATTTTCTGGATGGTTTTGCTGAAACCCGGCACTTCCATCGTTTGGCAAAATTGCACCCATGGTTCACTTAATGACTGAGGCATTTGCTTTATGACCGCGGTGTTTGTTTTGTGACCACTGCAAAAAGGAGGACCATCCTGTTTTACAACCATTATGACATGCAACTGTGTTAGGCTCCATTACGGTTGTATGTTGAGGACTAACCGTAATTGGAAGTCAGGTCACTTGCCACACCACTGTTTTGGGAGAGTGTCCAAGACACGCACCCCAGAATTCCGTCCGTCCGTCCGTCCGTCCGTCCGTCCGCCCACCCACCCACCTCTATCTATCTATCTATCTATCTATCTATCTATCTATCTATCTATCTATCTATCTATCTATCTATCTATCTATCTATCTATCTATCTATCTATCTATCCTGTCTGTCTATATCTATATCTATCTATCTATCTATCTATCTATCTATCTATCTATCTATCTATCTATCTATCTATCTATCTATCTATCTATCTATCTATCTATCTATCTATCTATCTATCTATCTATCTATCTATCTATCTATCTATCTATCTATCTATCTATCTATCTATCTATCTATCCTGTCTGTCTGTCTGTCTATATCTATATCTATCTATCTATCTATCTATCTATCTATCTATCTATCTATCTATCTATCTATCTATCTATCTATCTATCTATCTATCTATCTATCTATCTATCTATCTA
>NW_015413511.1:0-1786 GCF_001527695.2 Protobothrops mucrosquamatus | reverse complement strand
TCTTCTTCTTCTTCTTCTTCTTCTTCTTCTTCTTCTTCTTCTTCTTCTTCTTCTTCTTCTTCTTCTTCTTCTTCTTCTTCTTCTTCTTCTTCTTCTTCTTCTTCTTCTTCTTCTTCTTCTTCTTCTTCTTCTTCTTCCTTCTTCTTCTTCTTCTTCTTCTTCTTCTTCTTCTTCTTCTTCTTCTTCTTCTTCTTCTTCTCCTTCTCCTTCTCCTTCTCCTTCTCCTTCTCCTCCTCCTCCTCCTCCTCCTCCTCCTCCTCCTCTTCTTCTTCTTCTTCTTCTTCTTCCTCTTCTTCTCCCCCTCCCCTCCTCTTCCCCCTCCCTCTCTCCCTCCCCCTCTCTCTTCCACTCCCTCTTCCTCCTCCTTCTTCTCCTTCTACTCCTATTCCTTCTCTTCCTCCTCCTCCTCTCCCTCACCCTCTCTCTCCCTCCTCCTCCTCCTCCTCCTCCCCCCCTCCTCCTCCAAGATACTTATGTCAGTGGTCAGGAACCCATGCTACCTACAATTCTATTTCTAGTACTTCCCCAGATTTGAACTTCAGGAAACTGCCAAGTAACACAACCTGATTTTCTTCAATTTTGGAGCCAATAAATGAATAAAATATGTGCTCTAAACCTAAATTAATTTGATACCTGTGGCAGTTCACCTTCAGGCTAAAAATTCATTTTCCATGCAACTCTGAGCTACTTTATATATATTATAGAGAGAGAATTTAAAATGAGTTCTCAGGAAAAAAAAATACCCATCCTTACTTAAGGCTGAATTTAAAGTACATTCTTTGGACTTCTGTAATTCTGAATGCTTTGGGATCAAGTTCATTTCAGAATCAGTGGCATCCAGGGATCACAGCTGTTAAGTGAATCACTGCAGTTGTTGTTAGTAACACGGTTGTTAAGTGAATCTGGCTTCCCCATTGACTTTGTTTGTCAAAAGGTCACAAAAGATGATCACATAACCTAGACCAGGGGTGTCAAACTGCTGGCCCGCTGGTTGCATCATATGGAGACCATGCCCACCCCAGCTCCGGCAATGCAAAAAATGTCGAGATACATCGCAACACGTCACATGATGTGGCCAGTTTGACACCTGTGCCCTAGACCAGGGGTTGGCAACCCTGGCTCTTTTATGACTCGTGGACTTCAACTCCCAGAATTCCTGAGCCAGCATGGCTCAGCTTGGAAACCTCTCCTTTTCCCCTCAGCATGGCTGGTTCAGGAATTCTGGGAGTTGAAGTCCACTAGTCATAAAAGAGCCAAGGTTGCCTATTCCTGACCTAGACACTGCAACTATTATAAATATGAACCAGTTGCCATGGGCAAACTTTGATTACGTGACCATGGGGATGCTACAAAGGTCACAAGCATGAAAAACAGTAATAAGTCATTTTTTCAGTGCCTTGGAATGATCATTAAATGAATGGTTGTAACAGTCTACATTGTGATAATAGAGGCATGTAGATTGTAATGAAACAGTAATAGTGATACAATATTATTGTAATTGTGCTCATCCAGTCATTTATTCGGGAAGTTGTAGCACTGGATTTTCCTGGGACAAAATATCTTTGAAGCTGCTTGCAATTCCATCTGTTTACACATTCTTGCAGGATAACCTGGCTTATACGAGTAGGAAAACTTGTACTGGTTACAATCAAATGCTAGGTCTCAATTAGCCAGCGACTCACTTTGGAATTTAACAATTTACCAACTGAGGCACTAACCATTTGCAACCACAGACAACAAAAGTTGATCGGGAGATTTTCTGAGCAGACCTGGCAAATTCCACTGG
>NW_015413510.1:0-1786 GCF_001527695.2 Protobothrops mucrosquamatus | reverse complement strand
ATCTCAGCATTCCTGAGAGTATGGAAAAGTACCAGACAGTTGAACATTGACACAGAGATAAAAATAGTGAATTGGCTACTAAGCAAAGCAAAAACAGGATATGGGTGAAATATGGCTGCAGCAGTCAAGGACAGTGTGAGAGAGCATTATCTCCAGACTCAGCAATTTCTGGAATGCCTTGTGACCAGTCCACCTCAAAACGACTAGGGGAGGAATTTATATCTGCTGGCTTAAAGAAGACTAATGGAGTTGTTCTATATATAAAACCCCAACTTAAACCAAAGCTACTTTTAGTACATGACTATGGTAGATTTGTAGTAGTGGAAATTGAGCTCAATGGAATAAAATCAATAGTAGTAAGCCTATATAGGCCAAATGATGATAAATGCAATTTTTTTGAATATCTTATAGACCAGTTAATAGCATTTTCATATGTAAATTGGTTCATGTTGGGGGACTGGAATGGAGTGACTTTACCAGCTTTAGATAGATCATCATGTAAGGGTATTAAACCCTCCCTGGGTAAACTACCGAAGATTTTCTTTGACATGATGGATAACTTAGTATTAATAGACTCGTGGAGATATAAAAATGGTTCTGCTAGAGAATATACTTTTTTTTTCAGAAAGACATAAATCCTTTTCAAGGATTGACATGATTTGGATTTCTAAAAATCTTTCAGATAAAATTTTAAAAGTTGATATTTTACCTAAATCCTTCTCTGATCATAACCCAGTGCTTTTGGTACTTAGAGGAAAGAGGTTGAATTATAGATGGAGATTAAATGAAGTTATTTTGCAAAAGGAGGTGATTGTGAAAGACTGTAAAAAGAAATTAAGGGAGTATTTTGATAATAATTTAGGTAGAGAAACAGCTTTAACAACTGTGTGGGATGCAAGTAATGCTGTTATGAGGGGTTATTTCATATAGTATAATTGTTTAGAAAAGAAAAAATCCCTGGAAAAGATGCAAAAAATATTAGATGAGATTAGACAGAAAGAAATTAAGTTGCAAAAGACACCTACGGATGTAAAAAATTCACATCAAATTAAATTGTTACAGCAACAACTGTCTATATCAGTGATGGCGAACCTTTTAGAGACCGAGTGCCCAAAAACTGGCCTGCCCCTTCGGCCCGCCCCCACTCTGCCCCCTGCTCCACCCCCCGTTCCGCCCACCCGCAGGGCCACTTACCACAGATCGCCCACGTGGCCTTGCAGCGCCATGGTGGCCATGCCCTCCGCCTGCACCCCACAACATCATCTGCACGTGATGGCATGAGGGCGGAGTCTTGCCCCTGCTGCCCAGCTGCCATGTGCTTGGCTACGCTGCTCCGTGTGGGCCGTGCCTGGGGGAGACTCTCCTCCGGGTAGGCTGCTGGTGCGGAGGTTGCAGGGGAGGCGGGGCTGGGGCAACGGCGTGCATGCCCACAGACAGGGCTCCGAGTGCCACCTCTGGCACGCGTGCCATAGGTTCGCCACCACTGGTCTATATTAACAGTTCAAGAAATAGAAACAAAAATGAAGTATGTGAAACAAAGACATTTTGAATTTGCAAATAAACCAGGGAGATGGTTGGCATATGGTTGGTAGGGGCGGTGGGGTGGCGGTCATTATAAGGGAGAGCCTATGTCCAAGGGAGGCCACTGTGCCTCAGATAGACGGTGTGGAGTCCCTCCTTGTGAAGTGGGGACATGGGGTGCAAGTGGGCCTGTTGATAATATACCTGGCCCCCTGCTATGTGTCAACGGCCCTGCCCGAGCTGGCCGACGTGATAGCCGGGGTGG
>NW_015413509.1:0-1786 GCF_001527695.2 Protobothrops mucrosquamatus | reverse complement strand
CGAGCTGCCGCCGACGTTTCGCCCGCCGATGGCAGATTGAAATCCCCCATGACTATAAGTCTGGGGGTCTCAACTGCCACCCCGGCTATTACGTCAGCCAGCTCAGGCAGGGCCGTTGATACATAGCAGGGGGCCAGGTATATAATCAGCAGGCCCACTTGTACCCCTTGCCCCCACTTCACAAGGAGGGACTCTCCACTGTCTATCTGAGGCACAGTGGTCTCCCTCGGGCATAGGCTCTCCCTTATAATGACCGCTACCCCACCGCCCCTACCCCGGGTCCTCGGCTGATGGAATACCTGGAAACCAGGTGGGCAAATATCAACGAGGGGCACTCCCCCTTCCATGCCCAGCCAGGTCTCGGTGATACCCGCCAGGTCCGCACCCCCCTCTTGAATAAGATCTTGAATGAGGGGGGCCTTGTTTACCATGGACCTGGCATTGCATAACATCAGCCGATGGTCCCGGGCCCGAGGATCTAAGATCCCTGGAGGCCGGGTAGAGCCCTGAGGACCGGAGCACCCACAAGCTTGTAAGCAGCGTGTGCGTGCTCCCAAAACCCGATATGGTCCTCTGCTCCCACCATATCTGCCCCTCCCACTGACCGTACTAATCATTTCCATTTAATGGACTGTTTTCACTATCATAGGATACATTTACTGTATTTCTAATAACAAAACTGAACAATTGTAGACATGGGGTAATATTTGTATGCAAGACATCACCCATTCATCATTATCACCATGATCATCACACCATCATCAAGGTAGTCCTTGACTTACGACTACAATTAGGAGTGAAATTTCCATTGCTAAGTGACGTCTTTATTAAGTGAGTTGCACCCAATTTCATGACCTTTTTTTGGCATGGTCATTAAGTGAAGCCAGCTTTCCCTATTGACTTTGCTTGTCAATCCTCGAAAGGTTGCAAATGGTGATTACTTGACCCCCAGGACGCTGCAACTGTCATAAGTACACCCAAATTGCTTTAATGTGATAGGGACACTGCAATGGTCATAAGTGTGAAGGTCATTTTTTTCAGTGCTTTTGTGACTTTGAATAATCACCAAATGAATGGCTGTAAGTCGAGGAGTAACTGTACTACACTATCTACAAAATGCTGATTAGCATTAACCCAGACAAGAATTAACTAATGCACAGCATTTTATCGAAGTATTTGCCCTATATATCATATCATATAGTTAAATAACATTGCTTATATTATGTATTCTGGGTCATAGGTCCCTCATTTTACAAGAAACATAACATTTACTTTTGACAAGATAGTAATCATTTAGTAAAGTATTAAGCATTCATTCTAAGCAAGCAGTTCAAGCAGAAATAAGTAGTCTAGAAAAATGTCAGTACTAGCGGGGGGAATAATGATAAAGTGGGATTGCAATGAATTCCATTTCAATTTCCTTGGAACTGAGAATTATTTTAATCATAGAGGTTGTATATATATATATATATATATATATATATATATATATATATATATATATATATATATATACCACTCTTCTTCTATTTAAAATTATTCTACTAGAGGTGAAAATTCTGTCATTCAAGTGGCAGGTTTCAATCCCAAAAAGAATAATTCAGAATTCATAAGAGTAATGAAAAAAGAGCAAGAACACTTATTATTTACGCTGTAAGTTCCCAGACGTATAAAAAGAAGTGCTCGAAAGACTGACTAGCCAGAATCTAGAACGTAGAATACTGTTCATTATTTCACATACTCACCAATTAGCACACTGGCAAAGATGAAGCTTGCCAGATTGATA
>NW_015413508.1:0-1786 GCF_001527695.2 Protobothrops mucrosquamatus | reverse complement strand
GGCAGTAGCCAAAAAAGCCAACGCAATACTAGGATGCATTAATTGAAGGATAGAAGCAAGATTACGTGAAGTATTAGTACCGCTTTATAAAGCCTTAGTAAAACCATATTTAGAATACTGCATCCAGTTTCGATCACCATATTATAAAAAAGATTTAGGGACTTTGGAAAGAGTGCAGAAAAGAGCACAAAGATAATTGGAGGATGGAGGCCAAACCATATGAAGAATAGTTGCAGGAACTGGATTTGTCTAGTCTAATAAAAAAAGGAAGGACTAGGGGTGACATGATAACAATGTTCCAATATTTGAAGGGCTGCCACAAAGAGGGGCTCAACTATTTTCCAAAGCACCAGAAGGCAAGATAAGAAACATTGGATAGAAACTAATCAAGGAAGAAGCAATTAGAACTAAGGAGAAATTTCCTAACAGTGAGAACAATTAACCAGTGGAACCAGCTTGCCTTCAGAAGTTGTGCGTGCTCCATCACTGGAGGCTTTTAGAGAAGAAACTTGGACAGCCTTTTGTTTGGAATAGTATAATAAGGCAGACATGTCAAACTCGCGACGTCACGTGACGTAGCGTGATGTATTGGAGCTTTTCCCCCATTATCGGCAATGGGGTGGGCGCAGTTTCATCGTGACGTGTCCGGCCCGCGGGCCGGCAGTTTGACATCCCTGGTATAAGGTCTCCTGCTTGAGCAGGGGGTTGAACTACAAGACCTCCAAGGTTCCTTCCAACTCTGTTATTTTGTTATTCAGCAGAGACCCTATACCATTTCAGACAAATGGCGGTCCAATCTCTTCTTAAAACTCCTACGATGGAGTACCCACAACTTGGAGGCAAGCTGTTCCATGGTTAATTGTTCTGTTGGGAAATTTCTCCTTAGTTCTAGATTAGTTCTCTCCTTGATTAGTTTCCATCCACTGCTTCTTATCTTACCTTCAGGTGCTTTGGAGCATAGATTGACCCCGGTCTTCCCTGTGGCAGCCCTCAAATATGGGAGCACTGCTATCATGTCACCCCTAATACTTCTTTTTACTAGACTATTTTTGATAAGTTTTTGCCTCCAGACCCCTAATCATCTTTGTCGCTATATAAGGAATATAAAGCTAACATAAAGGAAAAAAGTTATATTATTATCTGGACAAGCAAGACCTGTAAGACAAAAGACCTAAGTACCTAAGGTATAATAAAAAGGAGCCTTGCTATTCAGTAATGTTTGCATCATTAGCTGTCTCAGCTTCCTGAATATCACACATACCATTCATAGTAACTGATGTACATTTAATGCCCTATATATCACTACACTCATCTCCTATTGCCAAGTCTCTTTTTAAAAAAAATCACAAGGTGTGAGCAGCTTTTGGATTCAGATGTCCTTTTGTGAGGTATCCAGATTTCCCTCCAAATGTGCTTTGAATTCCAACAGTACAGCGCAGACCACTGGCAGATGATGGGGGGGGGGAAATAAAAACTGTAGACTAAAACAAAATTAGCATTCTTAAAAAAAAATTGTTTTAAGAAAAGTTGCTAATAATCTAAAATAGAATACAAAAAAATTACAAAAGAAATACAGCTAAAGACATGATTAAAGCAACCTAATTCTAGGCTTCTATGTCGGCATCTTATATCCAGGCCAGGAAGAGGTTTTCTATTACTTCACTGTCCAAATCTTGCCTCTTCCAAGTCCATAATTTGATTCTATGAACCGAGAGAATCAAGGCATCCAGTTCTGAGACAAAATTAAAAGCGGGCCGATTCCCTTTTCTCCAAAACAGGAGATGTC
>NW_015413507.1:0-1786 GCF_001527695.2 Protobothrops mucrosquamatus | reverse complement strand
AAAAAAAAAAAAAAAAAGTTGGAAGGGACCTTGGAGGTCATCTAGTCCAATCCCCTGCTCAGGCAGGAAACCCTATACCATTTTGGATAGTGGACGTGGCAGTGCCTGGAGACAGCGGAAGAGACGAGAAAGAACTGGAGAAGATCACAAAATACAAAGACCTACAAATAGAAATAGAAAGACTGTGGCAAAAGCAAGCAAGGGTGGTACCGATAGTCATAGGCACCTTGGGTGCAATCCCAAAACAGCTGGAGCACCACTTGGACACCATCATCGGCATTGACAAATTCGCCATTAGTCAATTGCAAAAGGCAGCCTTACTGGGAACTGCTTCCATCCTGCGACGAGATCTGTAATACCATCAAACATCCACATCTGCCTATCCCAGGTCCTTCGTAAGGACTTGATAGGTGGACAAAATGCCAAATCCAGTCTGAACATCTGGCTGACTGTGTGATGATCCATAATAATAATAAAGTTGGAAGGGACCTTGGAGGTCATCTAGTCCAACCCCCTGCTCAGGCAGGAAACCCTATACCATTTCAGACAAATGACCGCCCGGTCTCTTCTTAAAAACTTCCAGTGTTGGAGCATTCACCGCTTCTGGAGGCAGGTTGTTCCACTGGTTAATTGTTCTAACTGTCAGGAAGTTTCTCCTTAGTTCTAGGTTGCTTCTCTCCTTGATGGGTTTCCACCCGTTGCTTCTTGTCCTGCCTTCAGGCGCCTTGGAGAACAGCTTGACTCCCTCTTCTTTGGGGCAGCCCCTGAGATATTGGAAGACTGCTATCCTGTCCCCCCTCGTCCGTCTCTTGACATTAAACTAGACAGACCCAATTCCAGCAACTGTTCCTTATATGTTTTAGCCCCCAGTCCCCTGATCATCTTTGTTGCTCTTCTCTGTACTCGTTCTAGAGTCTCGACATCTTTTTTACATCGTTTTATAGCAGACGCTCCATGATTCAAACTAGGTAACATCATCAGTGCACTTGTGGAGAGGAGGAGGAGGGGAGAGGAGGAGTGGGGGGAGGAGGGAATCCTCAGCTTTTTGACCAGTCCTTCATAGCATAACTCTCTTTCTCGCCGCTTTGACAGACTCCAAAGGTGTGGCCGGAGCAGGGAGCACGCCGGAGGGAAGGGATCCAACGCCACAGCTGGGGAAAGGCAGATGTGGCTGCCCTTGGCTTCACCCTTCCTGGAACTGGGGCTTCTCTTGATCTGCCAAGTCCCACCGGCGAGAGAAGGACCAACTGGATTTGGGGGTAAACAGAAGGTCTAATTTCCTGTCTGCGTAATTCCCTCCGCTTGCAGAAACTCTTGGCAGAAAACACTGGAAGTTTTTAAGAAGAGACTGGACAGCCATTTGTCTGAAATGGTATAGGGTCTCCTGCCTGAGCAGGGGGTTGGACTAGATGACCTCCAAGGTCCCTTCCAACTTTATTAGTAGTAGTAGTAAAAAAAGATGTTGAGACTCTAGAAAGAGTACAGAGAAGAGCAACAAAGATGATTAGGGGTCTGGAGGCTGAAACATATAAGGAACGGTTGCTGGAATTGGGTATGTCTAGTTTAATGAAAAGAAGGACAAGGGGGTTGGGTGGCATGCTTATCTTTTTATGCAAAAAAAGATTGACAAAACTTTTAGAAATCATATAATAAGGGCTGCATTGTTGAGAGTTTGGCAAAAATATTTTTTCAAGTTTGATGTTAAACTTCCAATTTGGGTGATACCGTCACATATTTTTCTGACTATACCAAGATTTGTGGTTATGGAGGCGCCATCTTATAAAGA
>NW_015413506.1:0-1786 GCF_001527695.2 Protobothrops mucrosquamatus | reverse complement strand
ACTAGAAGATCTCCGAGGACCCTTCCAGCTCTGTTATTCTACAATCCCTCACCGATTGATCGGTGGAACCACTTGGCTCCAGAAGTCGTGGATGCTCCAACAGCGGAAGGTTTTAAGAAGAGATTGGACAACCATCTGTCTGGAATGGTAGAGGGATTCCTGCTTGAGCAGGGGGATGGACTAGAAGACCCCCAAGGTCTCTTTCATTGATTGATTGATTGAAATGGTCTAGGGTCTCCTGCTTGAGCAGGTGGTTAGACTAGAAGACCTCCAAGGTCCCTTCCACTGATTGATTGATTGATTGATTGAAATGGTCTAGGGTCTCCTGTTTGAGCAGGGGGATGGACTAGAAGACCTCCAAGGTCCCTTCCACTGATTGATTGATTGATTGAAATGATCTAGGGTCTCCTGTTTGAGCAGGGGGATGGACTAGAAGATCCCCAAGGTCCCTTCCATTGATTGATTGATTGAAATGGTCTAGGGTCTCCTGCTTGAGCAAAGGGGTTGGACTAGACCAGGGGTGCCCAATTCCCCTGTCTGCGGACCGGCACCGGTCCACGGCATGCCAGCCACCGGGCCACGAAAACAAGCGAAGCCCCATCCGTGGGATGCAAGCAGCATACAAAACTGCCCCCCTCCATTCGGGGTAAAAACATCTCTCCACGGAACCGGTCCCTGGTACCCAAAAGGTCAGGGGGGGGAACCGCTGGACTAGAAGACCTCAAAGGCAGCGGGCCCCAATCTTTTGGGCACCAGGGACCGGAGGGGCTGCGGTCTTGCATGCTGCCTGCATCCCACCGATGGGGCTTTGCTTGTTTTGGTGGCCCAGTTGCTGGCATGCCACGGACCGGTGCCCCTCCCTCGCCCCACCCCAAAATACTACCCAAATGACATCCCAAAACCACCCAGGAAAAGGCATCAAAAGGGAAGGGGACTTTTTCTGTAAAGCCAGGGCACTTTCCAACACACTGTCAAGTTGATTTAGCTATGCCTCTCCCAGCTCTGGGGCTCCTGGACCAACCACGTGGGGCAGGGGGAGGTCTGCCCCTCCCCACCCCACTTCCTCTCCTTTTCAAGATCAAGTTGGCTTCGCCTTTGGACTGAGGAATGTCTGTCTCTCTATCTCCTTCCTTCCTTCCTTCCTTCCTCTTTCTCTCTCCCTCCCTCCCTCCCTCTCTCTCTCTCTCTCTGTCTCATGCCCAGCCATCCATCTTAGCTCTTCTCTCTTCTCCCCATCCTTGAGCCTTGACTCTGGGCGCGAGCCCTCTTCCAGGGGAGATGGTGGCTTCAGGCCAACGGAGGACCTGCTTAATCATTGACCATCGTGGGAAAAGCCCAAGACGAGGCCGGAGAAACGGCCCATTGTCTGGCGTAGATTAAAGCCGCAAAAGCTGTATTGTCTGGCCGGCGGATAAATCTTCCTTCTGTCACTCAAACACTGAATTAAATTCCCTTTCATTTCTAAAGGGGCTTATCTATCTTGAATGGGCTGTTAGGACACCAAGCGTCGAGCACATTTTTTATTTTATTTTAAAGTGAGTTCCTGTCCTGGCCACCTTCACAGACAAGGGAGACAGGCTTGGGGGCGGGGGGGGGGGGTTAAGGAAGGGACGAGGTGCAGATCTTCAAGCCTGGGGATCTGTGTGTATGTGTGTATATATCTGGGAAGGGAGTCACCGGATGTTGGGCCCGGCCTTAGACCAGAGATAGGCAGCAGTTATTTGACCCACATAAGATAGACGACGGTGGAAAAGTAATCAGCAGATTAGCCCTTTTATGACAGTGA
>NW_015413505.1:10752-12538 GCF_001527695.2 Protobothrops mucrosquamatus | reverse complement strand
GGGAGTTGAAGTCCACAAGTCATAAAAGAGCCAAGGTTGCCTACCCCGGGTGTAGGTCTATACATAGTATGTTTTAAATGTGTGTTATGTATGTGTACACTTTGAGAGAAAGAATCTAGATTTCATTTTTAATGGGTGCCGCTGTGCCCACAGGGAAAAAAAATGACAATAAAGGTTATCTAATCTAATCTAATCTAATCTAATGATCCTGGCTTGTCCAGAAACTCTAGCAATTCCCCACCTCCTGTATTTACATTTTAGCCGTGACTATACCTTACTAGTTGAGGTCTTCTCCTGAGAAGGATGATTTCTTCGTCCCTCTTTCCACCCCTGGAAATCATCTCCAACAAAGGTTGAGGTCTTCAGTCTTCTTCTGCCTAACCAGCTTTTACGTCTTTAGTGTCATTTCCTACCATGATCTTCTCGTCCTCTGGAGACCCGCTGCCAATAATGCTTGATTCAGAAGGACATAATCTTGGTTTGTGGGCAGTTTGGTCTGTTTTGTAGGCTCTGGGTGGCTTTTTCCAGGGCTACACGCGAGAGGGGGGAACCGACGGGGACCTCCAACTTTAAGATTGTGGCGTGCCAGATTTTCTGAAGGACGTGGTGTTTCCCAAAAAGCGGGTTGACGTGTCTTTTCTCTATCTAACATGGTTTTTGCAATACTTCGTTTCCCACGTCGGGACCGGCAAGATCTTGCTACCTCAGAGTCCATCATCCTGTAACGGATCGGCTTGATTATCGCAAGAGGCGACTTGCAAAGCTGTGGTAGATGCTCAAGGGCTTGGCTGTTGTTTAACAACACAACCATGTTCGAGCTTTTATCCCCGGGGCTAATTTGACTTTAAAATGACTGTTATAATTCTCTAATCCTCGCGGTTTTATACCTCTCTCTCCACAGGATCCCACTTTTGCTGTTAAGAGTCAGTGAATTTTAGCATCTGTGCCATTTTTATGGCGTGTGTCGGGATGCGCACAGCTCCCAGGAAGGCACTTTCTGCTGGGAGGACAGCCGGTGTAGTTCAAACAGATTCCATGTGCTTTTAGTTTCATTTCTGTAATTATTGTAGAGCAGTGACGGCAAACCTATGGCGGTAGAGGTGGTAGGGCACGCCCCCCCATGCGCTCGATGGCCTCTGTATGCGGGGACTGATGGGGTCAGGCAGCAGCCGCCCCTGCCTCGCCTTGCCCCACAGTAATGGGACCCCCCTGCCCTACCCCCTGCCTCACCCCACAGGATGAGCCTCCTGCCCACCACCCCACCCACCAGAGACCCCCCTGGATCTCCCCCAATCCTGCCCAGCCCCCACAGGCATCCTCCCCACGAGCAACATCAAGGTGGCCACGCCGACCCCGGGCCATGCCCACTCAGTTTGCTGTGACCACCGCAGCCATGGCCACCCAGTGGGCCACGCCCCCCTGCCCCCCCCCAGGGCACCACAATGCTGGTGCAGCCCTGGCACTTTGCGATAAATAAGTGGGTTTTGGGTTGCGGTTTGGGCACTCGGTCTCTCAAAGGTTCGCCATCAGTGTTATAGAGGGTGGGCATTGCCTAATAATCCTCCTCCTCTTCCTCCTCCTCCTCCTCCTCCTCCTCTCCTCTTCCCCTCCTCCTCCTTCCCCTCCTCCTCCTCTCCTCCTCCTCCTCTCCCCTTCCCGTCCTCCCCCTCCTCTGCTCCTTCTCCTCTTCCTCTCCTCCTCCCCCTCCTCCTCCTCTTCCTCCTCCTCCCCTCCTCCTCTTCCTCTCCCCCTCCTCCTCCCCTTCCTCCTCCTCTCCCCTCCCCCT
>NW_015413505.1:0-1622 GCF_001527695.2 Protobothrops mucrosquamatus | reverse complement strand
AAGAAGAAGAAGAAGAACAACAACAACAACAACAACAACAACAACAACAACAACAACAACAACAACAACAACAACAACAACAACAACAACAACAACAACAACAACAACAACAACAACAACAACAACAACGTTGGAAGGGACCTTGGAGGTCATCTAGTCCAACCCCCTGCTCAGGCAGGAAACCCTACACCATTTCAGACAAATGGCTGTCCAGTCTCTTCTTAAAAACTTCCAGCGTTGGAGCATTCACAGCTTCTGGAGGCAGGTAGTTCCACTGGTTAATTGTTCTCACTGTCAGGAAGTTTCTCCTTAGTTCTAGGTTGCTTCTCTCCTTGGTTAGTTTCCATCCGTTGCTTCTTGTCCTGCCTTCAGGCGCTTTGGAGAATAGCTTGACTCACTCTTCTTTGGGGCAACCCCTGAGATATTGGAACACTGTTATCATGTCGTCCCCCCCCCTCGTCCTTCTCTTCATTAAACTAGACATAGCCAATTCCAGCAGCCATTCCTTGTATGTTTTAGCCTCCAGTCCCATGATCATCTTTGTTGCTCTTCTCTGTACTCTTTCTGGAGTCTCAACATCTTTTTTACATCGTGGTGACCAAAACTGGATGCAGGATTCCAAGTGTGGCCTCACCAAGGCATTGTAAAATGGTATTAACACTTCACGTGATCTTGATTCTATCCCTCTGTTAATGCAACCCAGCACTGTGTTGGCCTTTTTGGCAGCTGCTGGCTCCTATTTAAGGGATTGTCCACTAGGACTCCGAGGTCCCTCTCACAGTTGCTACCATTGAGCAAGGTACCCCCTATACTTGCTTTAGAGGGGGTTTCTCTGCGGGTGGGATCCTCACGCCCAGCAGAGAAAGTGCTGATCTCCCAGTTGGGCATTGCAGTTGCTGCAGGCAAAAAGGAGAAATTCGTGTTTCGGGAGCGTGGGCCGTTTTGAAAGGTTGGTCGACTTTGATTGAAGGGTGCCAGGGTATGGTTTTGGGGAACCCCTGGCTGTCCCCAAGAAGACGGGCCATCCTCAAACTGAGGCTCATTTACTTGCTGGCTTTCTTTCACCCTGGAGCATGCCCATGAAGGTCTCCTCCACAAATGCCCACCAACCCCACTTCTTCCAACTGGTAAGAGTGGGGGTCTTCCAGTGGGATTCCTGTGGCCTTCAGTGGGGGAGGTTGGCTCCCCAGTATGGTGATCGGGATGTCCCAAAGGTGCTTTTTCAGGAGGCAACTGGACTTCCTTGTTTTTCCTTTGAAGACATTTCGCTTCTCATCCAAGAAGTGTAAGGACCTACCCCACTTTGCATCTTAAGAAGACAGAACTCTTGGAATATTTCTTCCAATAGGCATCTTTATTAAGAGAAGATGGTTGCAGGCGTTCTCGGTGGTAGTCTCTTCCATTCAAATTGCCATCCGTGGTCCGGCTGGGGGTGGGGACTACTGGATCAGCAGATGTCCCCGGGGCTGCAGGTTCCACTTCCCCTCCGGTGTCTCTCCCTTTGCGGCTCCAGGAGCTGGGGCGTGCGTAGAACTCAGGATTCTCCTCTCCTAGGGAGCTGAGAGTTCGCTTCATTAGGTCGATTGCTTTCTCTAGGATCCAGTCTGAGTACGGTGCCCAGC
>NW_015413504.1:0-1786 GCF_001527695.2 Protobothrops mucrosquamatus | reverse complement strand
TAGCCACCCTCATCGCCACTAGGTAGGATCTAACATGTATCCTAACCCGGGTTCGGTCGGGTTCGGTTCGGCTGGCCCTCCAACATCTCTCTAGGCATCTTTTCCGACGTTTCATCTCTCTCAGCTCCCCGGTAAACCAGGGAGCCAATCGAGATCTACGTCGGGTCAGAGGCCGCAAAGGCACGACTCGGTCCAATGCAGCGGCGGCAGTTGTCTCCCAAGCCGCCGCCTGATTTTCCGCCGAGTCGTGGACTCGGCGGAATAGAGTAGAATAGAATAGAATAGAATAGAATAGAATAGAATAGAATAGAATAGAATAGAATAGAATAGAATAGAATAGAATAGAATAGAATAGGGTAGTGTTGGTGAACCTTTTAGAGACCGAGTGCCCAAACTGCAACCCAAAACCCACTTATGCATTGTCGGGTTCTGGGTGGGTGTGGCCCATTTAGTGGGTGTGGCCCATTGGTGGGCGTGGCTGCGGTGGTAACGGCAGACTGGGTGGGACTAAAAAGTTCAATCAATCAATTCCAATTTTGCAAGATCTTTTTTTCTCCCACGGGAGAAGTTGAAATTGACTGATTGAACCTTTTTTTTTTTTTGCACACGGCAGCGGAGGCCTAAAGCGAAAAGGTTTTATAAAACCCAGCTGAAGGCCTAGGACTGGGGCGACGGCGCAGGTGCCCACAGAGAGGGCTCTGAGTGCCGCCTCTGGCACCCGTGCCATAGGTTCGCCAACACTGGATTAGGGTCTTCAGGGGGGAAAGACTTGGCCACAGAAGCCGACATCCGAGATAACACAATTTTTTTTAAAAAAAGGTTTATAACTGCTGTATATCAGCTGGAGTAAACAAAGAAGAAGTTAGAAATGAAACATTTACCTATAACGTTTTAGCAGTTTTTCTGTTTTCAGTTTTCCTCCCCACTTCTTCTTTTTTTAAATGGATCTTTAAAGAACAAAATATTATAATTAGAGGCTCGCTGGGCTGGGAGGTTTTTTTTAAAAAATGTAAAATCTTTTTCCTTCTTGTTAAAAAATAATTCAATGCGTTGTGTTTCCTCTGACTAATTTTTCATCCGTGATATACTGAGCTTTACAGTGTTAAGATTCTTTTCTTTTTTCTTTTCCTTTCCTTCCTTTCTTTTTTCCTCCCTTCCACCCTCCCTCTCTCTTTGTTTCTCCTTCCTTGCTGCCTTGCTTCCCTCCTTCTTTCCTCCCTCCCTCTCTCCCTTTCTCTTCCTCCCTCCCTCCCTCCCTCCCTCCCTTCTCTTTCTTTCTCTCTTTCTTTCTTTTTTCTTTTCTTTCTTTTCTTTTCCTCCTCCTTCCCTCCTTCTCTCCTACTCCTTCCTTCCTGCCTTCCTCTTTCTTTCTTTCTTTCTTTTTTCTTTCTTTCCTTCCTTTCTCTCTCTCTTTCTTTTTTTCTCCTTCCTTCCTTCCTCCCTCCCTCCCTCCTACTCCTTCCTTCCTTCTTTCTTTCTTTTTCCTTTCTTTCTTTTTCTTTTTTCTTTCCTTTCCTTCTTTCTTTCTTTCCTTCCTTCCTTCCTTCCTTTCTCTTTCTTTCTTTTCCTCCTTCCTTCCTTCCTTTTTTTCTTTCTTTCTTTCTTTCTTTCTTTATCTCATCTTTCTTTTTCTTTCTTCTTTGGCTTTCTCTCTCTCTTTCTTTTTCAACAATCAATTAAAAATGATTAAGAATTTAAAAGAGAGAGAGAGAGAGAGGGAGAAAGTGTGTTGACACCTGTGGGTTCCAAAGCTACTTTGATGACAAAATGTGAGGATTTGGCTTTG
>NW_015413503.1:0-1786 GCF_001527695.2 Protobothrops mucrosquamatus | reverse complement strand
TCTGTGTAGGCCCAACACTTTCAGGAACTCTCCACTCATACTTAAAGGTCTCATAAGGTTTAACAAAAGCTCCTGGCTTTGGATATCCTTAAAAGAAAGAAGTCAAAATATCCTTATGAAATTAAATTAATTGAAATCCAAAGATCATTTGAGTACAAGTAACACTCAACTTACGATCACAATTGAGTCCAATATTTCTGTTGCTAAGCGAGACAGTTTAAGTGAGTTTTGCTCCATTTTACGACCTTTCTAGCCACAGTTATTAAGTGAATCGCTGCAGTTGTAAAGTTAGTGACACAGTTGTTAACTGAATCTGGCTTCCCTATTGGCTTTGCTTGGCAGAAGGTCGCAAAAGGTGAACACAGGATCCCGGGACACTGCAACTATTGTGTCCTGAGCCTGCAAAAGCAGGCTCGGGACGTTGCAAGAGTCCCGGGCATTTGCAAAAGCTGCCCGGGACCAGCATGCGCAAGGCGGGAAAAGACCGCCTCGTGATTGGTTGAAGTTGCCCGGGGATCAGAAGGTATAAATAGAGGCCTGCGTGCCTCTGCTCGGGTTGTTCGTAGATTGGAAGCAGAGAATAAAGACTTGTTAGAAATGCTTTGTCTCAAGCGCCATTATTCTCCGGACTTAACACTGGCGACGAAGGTGGGATTCAGTCTATACAGCTAGGAAAGCTTGAAGACTCACCCAAAGAAGTCCGGAAGAGAAAACGGCGTGGAAGTCAGCGTTATCCTGCCACTACGAAATCGCTGGAGGGTGCGTGCGGCTGAAGAAGAAGACCTCGATCCTCGATCATGGCGAAAGTCGGGCGTTTAGCGGAATTCGACGTCTCTCACCCCGAGAGGTGGGAATCTTATGTTGCAAGAGTCGAGACGTATTTCCGCATAAACCAGATAAGGGAGGAAGGCTTAAAGGCTGCCACGTTGTTGTGCGTTTGTGGTCAAGATGCCTTTGAGATCGCCAAGAGCCTAATCGCCCCAGACTCGCTGGAAACGGTATCATACTCCGACCTGAAGAAAGTCTTAAAGGAACATTTCCAGCCCAAGCAGTCTGTCATGGCTTGGAGGCACACATTTCAACAGAGAGATCAGCGAGTTGGGGAATCAGCAAAAGAATTCGTTGCGGCCTTGAGAAGAGCAGCTAAACCGTGTGATTTCAAGGACTTAGAGGAAGGACTGCGTGATCGTTTTGTGTGCGGACTGAGGAACACAGACTTACAGCAGAGGCTGTTCGCCAGGGAAGATGTCTCCTTCCAAGATGCTCTGCGAGAGGTTTCGGCAGAAGAAGCTGCAGGTGGGGCGGTCAAGAACATGCGGCCTAAGCGAAGCGCTACAGAGACCACCACTATCCACAAGGAAGACGTGCACGAGGATTCGGAAGAAGATCCTGAAGAAGAGGTGGACAAGCTTTACCAAGCAGCTGGGAGGAGGTCCAAAGATCGTCAGGACAAGGGCCCAGCTGAGCTTCGTTGCCTCGGATGCGGTGGACGCCACAAGCGAGAGGAATGTCGGTTCCGTTCCGCCAT
Source organism: Protobothrops mucrosquamatus (assembly GCF_001527695.2). Taxonomy (NCBI): domain Eukaryota; kingdom Metazoa; phylum Chordata; class Lepidosauria; order Squamata; family Viperidae; genus Protobothrops; species Protobothrops mucrosquamatus. Next base: position 258 of record NW_015413503.1, on the reverse strand, counting down.
TTGTCGAGCGTGCAGAAAGAAAGGCCACATCGCTGCCGTCTGCCTGGGTCGACAGAAGTTACAACCGAAGGAAGAATTGAGTCTGAAAGGTACCAGGGTGCCCAGTCAAAACAGGGTGGGGTTCTGTGCAACACGCCGGAACATTTTAAGAATAGGCACACACAAACCCCTTAAAAAGAAACTATCCCTTAAAGTGAAATTGCAGGGAGTTCCATTGTCGATGGAACTTGACACGGGGTCTGCCCTATCCATAATTTC
>NW_015413502.1:0-1787 GCF_001527695.2 Protobothrops mucrosquamatus | reverse complement strand
AGAAAACATATATATATATATATATCAATAATAATATTAAAAACAAACTGATGATTCCTGGGTATATCCATATTCAAGAAGCTAAAAAGCACGAACACCAGGAAATTTTGCAAAACTATAAAAGTTTTAATCCAATAAAACACCATGCTTTCGTTGGCCACTGCCAACATCGTCAGGGTACATTCAAGTTGATGGGGGGGAAAAAAAAGAACTTTCCCATCGACTTGAATGTACCCTGACGATGTTGGCAGTGGGCATATTTGTTCAATAACACAACCTTCGATCTCCTGGAGAGGTATAAACCAGTTTATTGCTAAAAAGATATTTAAAAACAATAAAAACAACTATTTACAATGTTAAAAGAAACAACTTAGCTTTTGCTGGTCCCCTGCCAGCGTCCTCAGAGTGAAGCTCATGGGGTGGGGAGATTCTTTTTTATACACCTTGCTGTGTCTAACTGCTTACTCATTGCCCGTGTGATAGGGCCATCCTTCCTGATTAACTGTAATTGCCTTGGTTGTCCCGCCTTCTCTTTTTTGCACTCCAATTCCACACTTTCCCCCTCTCTCATCCTTGTCAATCTCCTCCCAATTGTGACAATCTGTCACAATGAAACTCAAGTCCTTTGGCCACCTAATGAGAAGGAAGGACTCACTGGAGAAGAGCCTGATGCTGGGAAAGATGGAGGGCAATAGAAGAAGAAGGGGACGACAGAGAAGGAGGTGGCTGGATGGAGTCCCTGAAGCAGGAGGCGTGAGCTTAAATGGACTCCAGAAGATGGTAGAGGACGGGAAGGCCTGGAGGAACGTGGTCCATGGGGTCGCGATGGGTCGGACACGACTTCGCAACTAACAACAACAACAACAACAATCTGTCACACGTAGCCAAGCAGTTCCAAGCATGGCCCCCCTGGAAGCTCCGTGCTCTTCAAGTTAGCTACCAAGTTTGGGCTCTAACTTGAACAGAAGGAGAGGGGGAAAGTTTAGCTCGCAGTGTCCGTCTTGCCGCAGTTTGCATCCAGTTGACCTCACACACATTAAATCCACAGAGGTATAGAGAAGCGCTCAAGAGCACTAACGTTATTCAGGAATTTCTCTTTTCTCCTTGCTTGACTTTATCAGCTCCCAGACAAAGTGACATTTCCAGCTCGGTTCCTCCAAGTAAATCGTCCTCAACGTTGGGTAACTTCTATCATCTCCCGTCGTATCTCAAGCTCTACGACGTTCTGAAGGCCACCTACGCCAACTACAAGGTACTTGTATCCCAGGGCATTTCCATTCGCATGTTACGAATTCCTTGACGAGGAAGTACCGGGCGTTGACTTCGCAGCTCTGATTCTTTGTGTTTTGTAAAATCTGGAGCCGACTCTCGGCCCTGCTTTGGTTTGACTTGCGATCTGCCTTTTCTGAAGTTTTGGATAGAAATTAAGGAGTCTTTTTTTTTTTTTTTTTGGGCCAGCTGTGAGAAACATGCCTGATTAGCTAAGATTGTGTTGTTAAATTAGGTCACTCGCCGTTGGGCCTCTCCGTCACCCAGAGATTTTTCCAAGTTTGGAGAGAGGAAAAGAAAACCTCTGTGCTTGTCTACAGCAGTGGTTCTCAACCTGTGGGTCGGGACCCCATTTGGGGTCGATCGACCATTTCATGGGGGTCGCCAAGCAAGGCTGTCCGCCATTTTTTTTGTCCGCCATTTTTTCCCCCTTTTCCGGCGGGTGCCTTACCTCCCTTGGGCTGGGCCAGCTGGTGGTCGGCCTGCTCCGTCTCTGCCGCTTGCCAGCTATGCCTCGG
>NW_015413501.1:0-1787 GCF_001527695.2 Protobothrops mucrosquamatus | reverse complement strand
AAAAAAAAAAAAAAAGCAAGGGGACTAAAACGATATGCCAATTTAATCCTCAAATGTTATTCATCTGAAAATATTTGCAATCGAAATTAAAGTGTTAGAAGTATTAATTTAAACGTTCAATGAATGCCAACCGGGTAATGAATGGGCAATGAATTCATCGGACGTGATGGACGACTTCTGCCGTTTAGGCTCAACCATCGGCTCTGATGGTGTTCCCTAGTTGGGTCATGAAACGTCTTGCAAGAAAACAATCAAGCTCAGAGAGCCCCCAAGGACCCTAAAGTCCTCTTCCTCCTCCTTCCTCCCCTCCTTGCCCTTCTCTTCCTCCTCCTCCTCTCCGCAAACCCCCCTCCCGTCTAGCCCTGATGATGTTCCCTAGTTGGGTCACGAGACGTCTGCAAGGAAACCACCCAGCTGAGAGAGCACCAAGGATCCCACAGTCTTCCTCCTCCTCCTCCTCCCTCCTTCCAGCACTGACGACGTTCCCTAGTTGGGTCATGAAATGTCTGCAAGGAAACAAGCTCAGAAAACACTGACCCCACAGTCTTCCTCCTCCTCCTCCTTTCTAGCACTGATGACGTTCCCTAGTTGGGTCCCAAAACATCTGCAATGAAACCCCCAAGCTCAGAGAGCACCAAAGGACCCCAGTCTTCCTCCTCCTCCTCCTCCTCCCTGCAAATCCCCTCCCTTCCAGCACTGATGATGTTATTTAGTTGGGTCATGAGACGTCTGCAAGAAAACCAAGCTCAGAGAGCACCAAAGACCCCACAGTCCTCCTCCTCCTCCTCCTCCTCCATGCAAACTCCTCCCTTCTAGCACTGATGATGTTCCCTAGTTGGGTCATGAAACGTCTGCAAGAAAAGAAGCTCAGAGAACACCAAGGACCCCTCTGTTCTCCTCCTCCTCCTCTCCTCCTTTCTGCAAAACCGTTCCCTTCTAGCACTGATGTTTGGGTGTAATTAATTTTCTCTTTCTTTCTTTTTCTTTCTTTCTTTCGTCTATCTATCTATCTATCTATCTATCTATCTATCTATCTATCTATCATCTATCTATCTATCTATCTATCTATCTATCTATCTATCTAATCTATCTATCTATCTATCTTATTCCGTCTCTGTCTCTATCATCTATCATGTTCCGTCTCTCTCATATTGTCTCTCTCATCTATCTCTATCATGTTCTGTCTCTGACTGTATCATCTATCTCATAGTGTCTTTGTCTCTATCTAGTTCTCTCTGTCATCTATCATCTAATTCTCTGTCTGTATCATGTTGTCTCTAGGACTGTCTCTATCATCTATCTCTCTACAGTATATTCTATCTGTCACTATCATCTATCTTGTCTTTATCTGACTGTATCATCTATTTCTATCATATTGTGTCTGTCTGACTGTATCATCTACAGTATCTTGTTCTCTTTATCTGACTGTATCATCTATCTACATCTATCATATTGTGTCTCTCTGTCTGACTGTATCTATCATATCTATCTGACTGTATCTATCAGAGGCTGCCACAAAGAAGAGGGTGTCAAGCTATTTTCCAAGGTGCCTGAAGGCAGGACAAGAAGCAACGGGTGGAAACTAAGCAAGGAGAGAAGCAACCTAGAACTAAGGAGAAACTTCCTGACTGTTAGAACAATTAACCAGTGGAACAACCTGCCTCCAGAAGCAGTGAATGCTCGAACACTGGAAGTTTTTTAGAAGAGACTGGACAGCCATTTGTCTGAAATGGTATATGGTTTCCTGCCTGAGCAGGGGGTTGGACTAGATGACCTCCAAGGTTCCT
>NW_015413500.1:0-1787 GCF_001527695.2 Protobothrops mucrosquamatus | reverse complement strand
AAGAAGAAGAAGAAGAAGAAGAAGAAGAAGAAGAAGAAGAAGAAGAAGAAGAAGAAGAAGAAGAAGAAGAAGAAGAAGAAGAAGAAGAAGAAGAAGAAGAAGAAGAAGAAGAAGAAGAAGAAGAAGAAGAAGAAGAAGAAAGAGAGAATGCAACGGAAACTTTGGTGGATCAGATCAAAGATCTCTTGTAGCCCAGCATCATGTTTCCAGCAGTGACTTAACAGAATAACTGAATGGGAAGGGACCTTGGAAGTCTTCTAATCCAACTCTCTGCTGAAGCAGTGGACTGTATTTCAGACAAGGATAAGTTATCTTAAAGATAACTTAGATAATTTCAGGAGCAAAGAACAAGGTACTCTGGATGAGTTCAATGCACTGAAGAGTTTTGTTATTCCTACTTATACACAAGAATCTGGTCAACTAACAGTCAAAGCTAAACTGGTGCTAAATAAGAGTCATCAAAATTCACAGAGGGCTGGACTTGGGTCTCTAATGGCTGCACAACGATTCCAAACTGATGACCTATTTAACCCCACCTTCCAGCTCAGCCTGCTCATCTCCTACAGATAGGAATTCATATGTCCACATTATATAAAGTTGGATCTTTAGTTCATCCAACCTGGTGCCACCTTCTAAGGTTACAGGCAGATGTCTTCTCCAGCCCTAGTTGGACCTCTTAAAAATAGAATCTTAGAGGTAACCCTCGAGAAACGACAATAATGGAGCATGCCTATTTGGGTGGTAACCATTGTAAAATGGGTTGGTCAAGTGATGGATCCAATTTTACATTATTTTTTTTTTTGGAGGGGAGTCATTAAGCAAACGAGGTGCTCAAAGGTCCGAACCCATTGTTTGTTGTTGGCACGATTTTGCTGAAAATTAGAAGCACATGCCTGTTTTTTTGGCAAAACCATCATAAAACACAGTCACGTGACTATGGGATACCGCAAATGGCCATAAATACAGTTGTGTTGTTGAGTGCTCAGCACGGTTATGTGATGGGTGGGGGGAACTGTCAGAAGCTCAGATCTGGGTTATAAGCCCCCTTTCCCAGATAGGTCGTAACTTTGAATGGTTGCTAACTCAAGGACTACTGTACTGTGAAAACATACATGGTTTGTCTTACTATCTACCCTCACAGGCAGGAGATATTATATATTTGAACACTCCCCAGTTCAAAATCTCCTTTGTCCTTGCCCCGTCAGGGATCTTGAGTTCATGATACATATTTTATTTCCATGCCCATTTGAGCTGCCAGGGGACAGCAACGCCTAGGAACAGAAGGTGAAATTACAATCAAGACACCAACTTCCCTGCTGGTATATTTCTCCATTTAATCAAGGAAGGGTGGAGAGAACGATAACACAATAGTGAGGAATTTCTATTTGTTCTTCTCCTTCCCGAGAATCAGAAACAGTGACAGCATTAGAGTAAAAATGCAATTCCCCCAGGTATTAAACCATTGAATCAAAGTCCATTGGAGTTGGGTGGCTCATAGATTTAAATAAATAAATTTTGTTAGTCTGAGTCACATTTGGTGGTCCTCCTCCTCCTCCTCCTCCTCCTCCTCCTCCTCCTCCTCTCTTTTTCTCCACAAACCCTACTCCTAGCACTGATGATGTTACATAGCTGGGTAATGAAAAATCTGCAAGAAAACTACCAAGCTCAGAAAGCACCAAGGATCCCACAGTTCTCCTCCTCCTCCCCCTCCTCCCCCTCCTCCTCCTCCTCCTCCTCCTCCTCTTCTTCTTCTTCTTCTTCTTCTTCTTCTTCTTCTTCTTCTTCTT
>NW_015413499.1:0-1787 GCF_001527695.2 Protobothrops mucrosquamatus | reverse complement strand
CAGAAAAGCTAATCACATAAAGACTATCTGGCAGCAATAAGATCCAGCTATATGGGAATAGGGAGAGATAGAGAGCAGAGAACAAGTGCTGCTATGGATCAATCCTTTGACATTAAAATGTTCACTTTTCCAGGTCAAACAACCCATGCTTCATTCAACCACACAGATTTTAATTGCACACACAAATTCTTCTCTGCCTGCTGCTCTATTGTGACTTACTGATTTTGGACTGATTCTCCTCTCAGCCAGATATATTAGATTGGTGTTTACCTTTAAATCTACACTCTTCATGTTAATCAGAGTGAAGGATTTTCTGAATAAATTTGAAATAATTTCTATTAGAGTTTTTAGAGATGCCTCCATTATTATAGAATCAGCCACATTTAGGGGAGATGATAAAAGGCTGGCTCAAAACACTTCAACACTAATTTCCTGCAACTGATAAGGATCAACCAGATTCAAGATCAGCTGCCATAAGGCCTTCTTTTCTGACTCAGAAGACAGATGAATTACTCTCTCCTTTCATATCAAAAAATGGATTTCTTTCCAGTTTAAATGAAGTCCAAAGCTCTATAACTCTGTCATATTCACAGCAGGGACATTTAAAAGTTTTGCCCTGGCATCCGGTAAAGAGACTTAACTGATTCATTCACCTCTCTGCCTCAATCCCATATAAGCAACAATTTAATCTGGTGCTATTAAGTAAAAAAAAGAATGATAATAGTCCTCTAGTAATGTTTAATGTTTATTCAAACTGACTCCACTGCTTCCTGTGCTATGGACAATTTGAGATACCAAGAGCTGGATACAGACAGGAAGCTTCAGTCTTTTAACTCAGACCTTCCTGTTCCATTCTATTCTAAACACTTGTTTACATTAGACTTTTGCCCCACAGACTATACTACCAAACTCCCAATAGAGACCATTTGGGCTCTTTGCTAAAATTATCCCTCTCCCGTCCTATTTAAATGTCAACAAAATGATTTGCAATTAATTTAAGTATATTCAGACTCCTCATTCACAGGATGACACAGTAAACTCTTACAAACGAAACCATCTGTCTTCAGCGTCTTAGCAGAAACAAATGCTTGCTCTTCTCCTTTTGGTCAAGGAACAACCTTAGCATGTGATCCTCACTTTTTTTTATTTCATTGAACTAGATGCACCTGGGTTTATAGATAAGCTAGTGTGTCCAAGGCCTCAGAAGAATCAATTTGTTCTTCAAGGGCAGACTTTACTGACAATGGCAAAATAACTGCTACTCCAACCCCACCCCCTCCATCCGAGGTCAAAGTTTGATACAAAGTATTTTCCTGTCTTCACTCAAAAAAATCCAGCTGACTCAAAATTCAGTCAGAATCACTGTCTTTGCTTTCCTGGAACATTGCTTTAAGGGAAGTTAGAACTAGAGACCCCACTTTCACAAGCTATGTGGTTAATAAGGCCCCCCTCATACACGATCTTATTTTAGAGGGGGGTGCGGACCTGGCAGGTATTACTGAGACCTGGCTGGGTGTTGAAGGAGGAGTACCTCTAGTAGACATCTGCCCGCCGGGTTTTCAGGCATTCCATCGGCCGAGGACCCGGCGTAGGGGCGGGGGGGTAGCGGTCATTATAAGGGAGAGCCTTTGTCCTAGGGAGACCACTGTGCCTCAGATAGACGGCGTGGAGTCCCTCCTTGTGAAATGGGGGCAAGGGGTGCAAGTGGGCTTGTTGATTATATACCTGGCTCCCTGCTATGTATCAACAGCCCTGCCTGAGCTGGCTGACGTGATAGCCGGGGTGGC
>NW_015413498.1:0-1787 GCF_001527695.2 Protobothrops mucrosquamatus | reverse complement strand
AGAGAGAGAGAGAGAGAGAGAGAGAGAGAGAGAGAGAGAGAGAGAGAGAGAGAGAGAGAGAGGAGATAGAGGGGTGATACATAGAGGAGAGAGAGATGATAGAGATAGTGTGTGTGTGTGTGTGTGTGTGTGTGTGTGTGTGTGTGTGTGTGTGTGACAGCAGTTAAAGACTCACAGCCTGGGTTTGAAACCCCAGCTCCATGCAACAGGGTGAACTCCCATCCTTTTCCCAGCTCCTTCTCACCTAGCAGTTTGAAAGCATGCAAATGCGAGTAGATAAATAGGTACCACTTCGGTGGGAAGGTAACAGCATTTCATGCACCTTTGTCATATAGCCGTGCTGGCCACATGACCATGGAAATTGTCTTTGGACAATGCTGGCTCCCTTGGCCAAGAAACACAAATGAGCACCAGGCCCTAGAATTGGACATGTGTATATGTATATCCGAAGAGAATTTCCATGGTCATGTGGCCAGCATAACTATACCACTTTACAATGCCTTGGTAAGGCCACACTTGGAATACTGCATCCAGTTTTGGTCACCACAATGTAAAAAAGATGCTGAGACCTAGAAAGAGTACAAAGATGATTAGGGGACTGGAGGCTAAAGCATATAAGGAACGGTTGCTGGAATTGGGAATGTCTAGTTTAATGAAAAGAAGGACGAGGGGGGACATGATAGCAGTGTTCCAGTATCTCAGGGGCTGCCCCAAAGAAGAGGGAGTCAAGCTATTCTCCAAAACGCCTGAAGGCAGGACAAGAAGCAACGGATGGAAACTATTCAAGGAGAGAAGCAACCTAGAACTAAGGAGAAATTTCCTGACATAACAATTAACCAGTGGAACAACCTGCCTCCAGAAGTGGCGAATGCTCCAACAGTGGAAGTTTTTAAGAAGAGACTGGACAGCCATTTGTCTGAAATGGTATAGGGTTTCCTGCCTGAGCAGGGGGTTGGACTAGATGACCTCCAAGGTACCTTCCAACTTTATTATTATTATTATTATTATTAGTAGTAGTAGTAGTAGAAGTATTGTTATTATTGTTATTATTAGACAAAAGTGCACACAAACACACACAGAGATGCTAGAGAGATGATAGAGATCTATATCTATGTATCTATAGATGTATATCTCAGTATATCTTAGATATGGATATATTCTGAGCAACCATATTTAACCAGCTATAAATAATTTGGAGAACAGGACTCTTTATCTCCTCGTTCCCTGGATGTTCTACAAGACACAGCCAACCAATAATCGGAAATAAGATTTGCCCAACCCTGCATTTAAAACTTTACTCACATTATAGATTTCTATCGCAACACCATTCTGCTTTTGTGGTATCTTTTGCTTCGTCTGGGTGTCATTTCTCGTTTAGAACACAAGATGGCAGAAGAACCATTGTGTGGTTTAAGGCGACATTACTTCGGCTGGTTTTAAGAAAGAAGGAAGGAAAAAGCGGCTGCAAGATGAAGGGAAATAAAAACCTTTGCACTTTTAAAAATGCTAAACAGATATACACAAGAGAATGAGAGAGAGAGATACAGAAGGGGAGGGAGAGAAATCGTTCATTGTCGAAAGGATGGACGTCTTTTTCTTGTTGGAAACCAGCTTGGAATGTCACAAATTGTGATCACATGATCCTGGGATGCTACTACTACTACTACTACTACTTCCGTGTCAGAAGAACTGAAGTGCACTGAAGTGTTTCCGTGGTGAAAGGATCCGCTGGTGACATCACTGTTGCCCAATTGGGGGCTGCTTTCACGTCCTGTGAAGTTGCCCAC
>NW_015413497.1:0-1787 GCF_001527695.2 Protobothrops mucrosquamatus | reverse complement strand
ATTCCATATTGTTATTAGTGAATACTCAGTCACTTTCCAATAGAGCAGGGATCCCCAACTTCAGTCTGTGGGCCAGCACCGCCCATGGCATGCCAGAAACCGGGCCGTTCAAACAAGTGAAGTCCCATCCACGGGATGCAGGCAGCATACAAAACCACACCCCCTCCGGTCCATGGAAAAACTTCTCTCCTCAGAACCGATCCCCGGTGCCCAAAAAGTTGGGGGCCGCTGCAATAGAGGTTTACAGCATATGTCAATCATATGACAAAGAGGTGGGTATCCTGAACATGACATAAACAAGACAACAGGAGTGTTAGCTGTGGGGAAACTACCAACAGTCTCCTTGATTACGGTAAGCATAATTTAAATCAATTATTTCTTCCAAGCAACAAGCATTGCTATTTCTACAGCTTAATACTTCTTATTTTCAGCTACTCTGCTATGTGGAGAAATGTTTAATGTGAATTACAGGTGTCTGGAGTGGCCACTGTTACAGGTAGCCCTCGACCTATGACCCCAATTGAGCACAACATTTCTGTGGCTAAGCAACACAGTTAAGTGAGTCACACCCCATTTTACAACTTTGTGCCATAGTTGTTAAGCAAATCACTGCAGTTGTTTAGCGGATCTGGCTTCTCCCAGTAACTTTGCTGGTTGGAAACTGGCTGGGAAGGTTACAAACGATGATCACATGACCCCAAGACAGTTCAACTGTCATAAATACATGCCAGTTGCCAAGTACCCAAATTGACGATGGGGATGCTGCAACAGTTGTGTGAAAACTAGCCATAACTCATTTTTTTCAATGCTGCTGTAACTTGGGTTACTAAATGAATAGTTGTAAGTCAAGGACTTCCTGTATCTTCATAACTGTAACGATTTGTAAAAGGAAGGCCACAAATATGAGGCCATTTGTACAGCTGCCTATGCAAATAGGGGTCTCACATGAATGGTGTTTTTTCCCATACATTAATCTATTTGATGTAGAAGTGCACTGGAAACAGGAAAGGTACACATCTGTATGAACTGGACCAGACATAAAAAAGAGTCTGGGATACACAAGACCCCTGCAGTATGCTGTGCATGTCTGAACGGAGCTGCCACTGCCCTTGGCAACAACCTGATGTTAGATTTGCAGCTGAGCTGGATTTGACAATGAGCAAGTGTTGATTGTATTCATTAGAATTATGCCACACAGAACAATTAACGCACCAGGAATTACGAGGCAGACTTTTAAGAAAGGAAGGAAAAACAGGGCAATCATCATCCTCCCTGGGCAGCCTTTCCCTTCCCGAGTACCTCTCTGGGACGGTTTATTGTACAAACCACGAGGGCTTGCCCCATTTCACCCGCAGTCCCGTAAGCCAAAACGATGCACGCGTGACCTCTTTCGGCGGAAAGGCCCCCACAAGCTAGCCCAGAGATTCACGCCCCCAGCAGACCATCTTGGGATCGGGAGCCTCCACCTGAGCCATGGAGAAAGATCACAGATGCCGTGTGTCTCCCCGCCGGGCCCACCGCTACCAGGCTCTTCTGCAACGCCGTCTGAACAGCCATATCGCCTATTTCCTCCCCCGGCCGAAGGGGAAAGGGAAAAAAAAAAAAAAAAAAAGCAGGTCTCCGCTTACGGCGCAGCCGCGCTTGGGAGACGCGCGGAGGTTCTCGCAGCCAAGCTGCACGAGACTCCGCCTCCCACGAGTTCAGCGAAAGTGGCTCGGGCGCGCGGAGCGGGAGGGGCGTGGATGTCTGTTGTGCGTCTGGGTGAGAGGAAGACCGGGGGGGGGGGG
>NW_015413496.1:0-1787 GCF_001527695.2 Protobothrops mucrosquamatus | reverse complement strand
ATCCGGATGATTCCGGATCTCCTTACTTTCCGCCGCGCCCTCAAGACATGGCTTTTCCAACAAGCGGGCCTGGCCTAGGGAGGATTTTAAATTGGGTTTCTTAGAAATTTTAATACCACAACACTAAAATATTGGTTTTAATTTGGTTTTATTCGGTGGGGTTTGTGGGTTTGTTTTTGTTTTATAAAATGTTGTGAGCTGCCCTGAGTCCTTCGGGAGAAGGGCGGGATACAAATTGAAATAGAAATAGAAATAGAAATAGAAATTTGTGTATTGCTTCTTTTCTTATCCAGTTTTTTCTTACCTTTTAATGTTTTAATTTTTAAGATTTAACATGTTAATGTTTTTAATGTGCTAATTTATATTGTTGCTTTATGATGTTGCAAGTCATCCAGTTGCTTGACAGTGAGATGGGTGACATGTAGATTTAATAAATAGTTTCTAGCTTGGGTAGAAGCAGGACGAACATTTTGGTATAAAAGTGGTTTCTGGCAAAATGTGCCCAAACTGACTGTGTAAGCAAATAAAGGACTGGATTGACATCAAGATTAACATTAGACCAACAATCAAGAAGAAAACAATATCCCAATCAAGGAATTCCCAAACAAGCTAACAGTAAACAGCCCAACCATAGAAACCCAAAGACCACTCGCACACAATAGTATCCCTGGCTCAGAAACAGAGAAAATGGAAGACTGAAAAATTGATGGCTGGATGGCACTGATGAGATCCTAAAAAGGTGAGAAGTTTAAATAACAAATGCATGAATTATTGTACGGACATTGAGAATAGTTTGTAAGAATAGAAATGTATGCACAGGATAAATGGTGCTGGTACAAACTAATTTTAGCTATGTTTATCTTTTTTGTTCCTTTGCTTACTCCCTCATGTTCTATTTCTGCACTATGCATCATGTTACTTATCTGAAAGACAAAAATCTTTGTATGTATGAAGCATTCACATGTGCTATGAAAGAGGATTGCTGACCCAACTAATCTCTTCTTGGTCAGTTAAAATTAGCTATGTTAGACTGGCATTCAGTGTCATAGAATTTGACAGATTATTAGAGTGTTCTGTGAGATGAGCAGCTATATACATTAGACAAACCAACCAACCAACAAATCTCACCAAGAGGAGAATTAATTCCAGCCTGTCCCTAAAATTCACAAAAATCCACCATTTAAACTTTAATGCAGAGTTTTTTCTTATTGAACTGCACCTTGCAAATAAGTGAGCTCAGCTGTCCATCAGAGACTGTTACATAGGATCGCAGAGAAGTGAGATCTGTAAAGAAGTCTCATGAGTCCCTGTGTCAAATTTTAAAAAAAGATTTATTTCCTCATTCTTTCACAACAACAACAACAACAACAATAATAATAATGTTGGAAGGAACCTCAGAGGTCTTCTAGTCCAACCCCCTGCTCAGGCAGGAAACCCTATACCATTTCAGACACTGCTGTTCAAAACAAAAGAGCATGCAGACCTGGATCTGATAGTGTGCTCCTATAGATAGAACAACATAAGAAAAAACAACACAGAAACAGCAGAGAGAAGTAAAAGCATACAAGTAGTTTTCAATTTACTATTAGTTGCTTAGTGACTGTTCAAAGCTTTGACAGACCTTCCCCCCCCAAAGCTATGACCATGACCACATTTCAAAGTTCTGACATTGCCCCCCCCCTGTGGTCAGATGACCACATTTGGGATGCTTGGCAACTGCCCCTCATTTATGGCCATTTGCAGTGTGCCTGGTCACATGACTGATTTACAATTTTGCTGAGCACTGG
>NW_015413495.1:0-1787 GCF_001527695.2 Protobothrops mucrosquamatus | reverse complement strand
CTAAGGAGAAACTTCCTGACAGTGAGAACAATTAACCAGTGGAACAACCTGCCTCCAGAAGCGGTGAATGCTCCAACACTGGAAGTTTTTAAGAAGAGACTGGACAGCCATTTGTCTGAAATGGTATAGGGTTTCCTGCCTGAGCAGGGGGTTGGACTAGATGACCTCCAAGGTCCCTTCCAACTTTATTATTATTATTGTTATTGTTGTTATTGACATCTAAGAAAATGACCCACACCAACCAAATTTTGTTGAAATTTCTTTCTTTATTTAAACTATTAGGATAGGATAGAATAGGATAGGCACCCCTTTTGTTACCAAGTCTGGGCATCTCCCATTCAACATGGGAGATATTCACAAAAATCTCGCAGGAAATGTTGGCGATTTTTGTCCCAAAGGTTCTTTTTCAAACAGCAACTGGATCTTCAATGTTTTTCTTTGAAGAATCTCCATAGACAGTTGGCAACTTTTATTTTATTTTACAAGGGGCTAGGCTGACTTCTTAGAAAGGGATCTGGTGAGTGTCATATTAACTGAGTCATGATGCTTTATGTATGGATACAGATGTGGGAAGGGTGCATGAATCCTGAACATTAATCAGAAACAATCTGGGTATATACAACAGTCATTTTCATCCATTCCTCATTCCTTAGGATTTTCCATGTTCCGTTCCTTTCGTCTTTGCTCATTCTTCTTTCCAAAATTTTAGAGACTAAGCTTCATTGGGCAAAAGAGTCAACAATTAATCAAAAAGATGTCCAGTTTGGTTAATTTTTACTTCTATACATGAATTCTACTTTACCCATCCTTTTCTATCTAACTCCTCTTATTCATTTGCAAGAGTTGGTTGTAAGATGGGTGGCTCCACAAATGTTTTAAATAAATACATACATACATTTGAATTCACTTATATGATGTCTATGCACCTGTTGTGTAAACTAAAAGATTTGAAGTTGTGTAGGCAATTGGAAGAAAATAAAAGTATAACAGAGTTGGATGGGATCTTGGAAGTCCCAACCCCCTGTTCAGGCAGGAAACCCTATACCATTTCAGACAAATGGTTGTCCAATCTCTTCTTAAAAACTTCCAGAGATGATGATGATGATGATGATAATAATAATAATAATAATAATAATAATAATAATATTAATATTAATGATAATAATAATAAAGTTGGAAGGGACCTTGGAGGTCATCGAGTCCAACCCCCTGCTCAGGCAGGAAACCCTACACCATTTCAGACAATTGTCTGTCCAGTCTCTTCTTAAAAACTTCCCGTGTTGGAGCATTCACCGCTTCTGGAGGCAGGTTGTTCCACTGGTTAATTGTTCTCACTGTCAGGAAGTTTCTCCTTAGTTCTAGGTTGCTTCTCTCTTTGGTTAGTTTCCATCCGTTGCTTCTTGTCCTGCCTTCAGGTGCTTTGGAGAAGAGCTTGACTCCCTCTTCTTTGGGGCAGCCCCTGAGATATTGGAACACTGCTATCCTGTCCCCCCTCGTCCTTCTCTTCATTAAACTGGACATACCCCCAATTCCTGCAACCGTTCTTCAGATGCATTCAGTTTCCTAGAAGGATGAATATTTTGCTAATAGAGGCCATTAACCAGTAGAATTCAACCACTGAATTGGACGCCAAGTGACAACATCAGTCAAAATATCATTATGCAATAAAAGTCTCTTTAACCAACCAGTAGCCTTATTTTTGCTGTATGTGTGTAATACACAGACCATTCCGAATACCCGCGCTCTCTAAATCTCTTCAGAAAGAAAAAAAGGCTTACTTAGGCAAA
>NW_015413494.1:0-1787 GCF_001527695.2 Protobothrops mucrosquamatus | reverse complement strand
TCCAAGCTGAGCCATGCTGGCTCAGGAATTCTGGGAGTTGAAGTCCACGAGTCATGAAGGGGCCAAAGTTTCCCTCATGCTGGCTCAGGAATTCTGGGAGTTGAAGTCCACGAGTCATGAAGGGGCCAAAGTTTCCCTCATGCTGGCTCAGGAATTCTGGGAGTTGAAGTCCACGAGTCATAAAAGAGCCAAGGTTGCCCACCCCTGTCTTAAGAAATTTGCATTCATAATTGCCTCTTTTTTTGTGCGTGTATTTGTCTTTCAGTTAGATAGGTTTAAGGAGCCTCCAGCCTTTGGTCCAATGTGTGACCTACTGTGGTCCGATCCATCGGAAGATTATGGCAATGAGAAGACCTTGGAGCACTTTACTCACAATACTGTTCGAGGTTGCTCCTATTTCTACAGGTGAGGCAGTGTTCAAACAATGTTCCTAAAATGAAAAGGGAATGGAAAGAGGCTGCAGGGCCCAGGCCTCTGGGTGTTTGGAACTCAGCAACATTTTGTTTATAGAAGAGTTAAAATGTTTCACTCTAAAATAACACAATAAAGATTCACCTCTGAGTTACCAATAATTTTTTTCTTAGATATCTGCAAGACCTTAACGCTGCTTACTGTTTACTGAGATAATTTACAAGATCTAAATAGTTAGCAAGATAATTTTTGAAAGGACGAAACAAGTTTATTAGGGCTACAGAGAATTGTAAAGAAATTTAATGCAGGAACGTACCTTGAATTGAGGGTAATGAGCGTAATACATCACCGAGATTCCTTATAAGGCAGTCTTCAAAACTGAGAAATCGTCACATTTTATAAATGTGACTTATTTCTGAGTGCTTTCTGAGAAATTTGTATTCTTCTTTACTTCCACTTTTACAACTTTGGATGTCGAGGGAAATTTGCATTGATTGCTCATATTACCTCTGCTCCCCAAAGCTTCTGATCCCATACAATGAAAGTGACCGTTTGAAAGTTAGGTCAAGGGGGGTTTTATTGCAGTAGCGGAACCTTCCTGAATGTTTATAAGATTTCACAAACTGGGAGATCATTACAATCCAGTTCTTTTTTAATTTAATGAAATGACCCTATCCAGTCAGCCTTTATGGTCATTCAATATTGTTGTGAGGAATGTCCCTTTTCTGGACATTTGTGGAGTGGCAGCCTGGTCGTAACCATCAATGCTTGTCATTATATTACAATCAACTAGAATGCAGCATTTGGCACAACTAGTGTTCTCCACACATTCTAAATTCTTTAGTTAATCATCCATATGTAAAACAGAGAAAATAGTGAAGAACTGGTTACTTACCTTCTTCTAAGTTATAATTCACAAATAGACCTACTCTTTATATCTAGAATTTGAGAAAAAATACTTCACATGGGGCTCCTGAAGTTCAAAAAGGTTGGCGATGTGTTTCTTTTGGCAGTGGCCTTTTTGCCTTCGTAACTTTCCCAGAATCTGTTTTGACATTTCGTCTCCAGGAACATTTTGATCTGTGTGATAAAGCCCATCTGTGTAAATTCACAGGTAGCTTCTCATGAAAGATAATTGGTTATTTCAGCACCTACTAACCTGTCTCCAAAACCTTACCTTTCAGTTACCCTGCAATTTGTGAATTTTTGCAAAACAACAATTTGTTATCCGTGATTCGAGCGCACGAAGCCCAGGATGCAGGGTAGGTTTATAACAAGTTATGTTGAACAGCTTTCTTGGCTAAGATGGTATATCAAAAGAGGCTGCTCAGCCTTTGCCTGCTTTTCCAGGTACCGAATGTACAGAAAGAGCCAAA
>NW_015413493.1:0-1787 GCF_001527695.2 Protobothrops mucrosquamatus | reverse complement strand
GGAGACTTCACCAATGGATTATTAATGTCTAACCTGATCTAGCTGAGAGCCAAGCCAAAACGAGTCATCAAGAGCGGAGACCAAGTTAAGACTGGATTACCGGTAGGAGGGGGCGTGACAAGTTTTGGATACTTGGTCTCAAGAGCAGGCAGACTAAGGAAACCCATTGGTGGAGTCTCCGTCTCCTGTACTGGAGAAATTGGTGTTTCTCTCTAGTTTCTGACAAAAAACACCCAACAGAGAAATATATATTCACATAAAGGTGACAGTTCAGCAGGGGACTGTTGACCTATAGAGTTCCGTAGAGTTTATTCTTATTTTTCATTCCATTCAGTCGGTGTCTATATGAAGCCAGTCATCTAGAGTTTTGGAGTAGGATAACCATCTATGGATTGATGACACTCAGCAGTGCTGCTACCGTGCTTCCCTCTAACCCCAGGGAAGCAATCAGGGTTCTTGAATGTTGCTTAAGTTCAATTAACAAAACTTCATCAGTGAAAACAAACTTAAATACAGATAAGACAACGGTTCTGGAAATCAAAAACTGAAGTTCAGTATTTTTTGGGTGGAGTCACCCTTCAAAGTATTAGCTGTGTTGAGAAATATATTCAGATAAATACAATATATACTTCACCTTATATAGGCAGTCCTTGATTTTACAGCAGTTCATTTAGTGACTGAAGTTACAACGGCACTGAAAAAAGTGGTTTATGACCATTTTTCACACTTAAAACGGTTGCAGCATCCCCAGGGTCACATGCTCAAAATTCAGACGCTTACCAACTGACTCATATTTATGACGGTGGCAATCTCTTGGGTTCATGGATCCCCTTTTGTGACCTTCTGATAGGAAAGTCAGTGGGGAAGCCAGATTAACTTAACAACCATGCTACTAACTTAGCAACTGCAGTGATTCACTTAACAACTCTGGCAAGAAAGGTCGTAAAATGGAGCAAGACTCACTTAACAAATGTCTCACTTAGCAACATAAATTTTGGGCTCAATTGTAGTAATGGGTCGAGGACTACCTGTATGTTTTTATATTGGTTCATTCTGTATTTTTATTATTTTCTCAATGGAAAACAGTGTGTATGCACAGACAGAGAGGGGGGGGGAGGAGAGGGAGAGAATAATCAAATTTGTTGCTTAATTGTGACTATATGAGCAAGCCTGTAGGTCTACATGGTATAATTCGCTAATTAGCTAGAAATTATTATTTATAACTTCATGCATGTGCAGCCATTATCATGAAGTATGAATTTGGCTGAAGATGAGCTAGCGATATCAGAAAGATGAATGGAAAAATACCCAGGGAAAACAGCAACAAAGTAGCTTTGTAAAATGGAATGCAAGAGTCATTCGGAATGATGCATTTGGAAAGCCACAAATCTGCTTCCGCAAGAAGGCTTTGTGAAAAATGAAATTTATAGAGAGATTTCCCTTCAGATTCTTGATCTGTTAAGTAAACTAAAGCTATGAAAGTAGCACCCGGGACATTTCTAGAATGTGAGGTTTTAATTCCTTTTATTCGTTTTTAATTTACCAATGTAATTATGGCAGAATGTCTCCCAATTAGAAAAAAGTATAATATTTTATATATTTAAAATGAAATGCATTTTCAGTATATGACCTAGCATGAGGTCTTCAGAAGAATTATGAGGAAGGGGGGGTTGCTTTTAAGATTGTACATTTTTAAAAGCCATTGCCTTCTCTGGAAATAATTATTATTTGGCAGGTCAAATGTCAAAACTGCTCCAAAGCTGAGTTCATCCATTTCACAATACATT
>NW_015413492.1:0-1787 GCF_001527695.2 Protobothrops mucrosquamatus | reverse complement strand
TCTACTTTGTATCTGTAAATGTGCCCACCAGGACAAGTTAATTCCCTGATTTTCCAATTCTTGTTTAGATTTTAATTTCCCATCAATATCTAGAATATCTTTATATGTCCATATTTTTTCAAAGTCTACCAAGTTCGGATGTATAAATGCCTCCATCGTTGATAACCACCCTGGAATTTTTAAATATATTTTAGCTTTATTTTTTTCCCATACTGTTGACAAGGCATTTCTTATAAAATGATTTTGAAAGTACTTATGGACTCTGTTTTTCCCGTACCATAAGAAAGAGTGCCACCCCAATTGTAAATCATGTCCCTCTAAATACAATAACCTTTTATTTCTAAGTGTTATCCACTCTTTCACCCACGTTAACACAAATGCTTGGTAATACAACATCCATTCCGGTAACCCAAAACCTACATTTTCCTTAGCATCTTGTAATGTTTTCATCTTAATTCTAGCTTTTTTCCCCTGCCAAATAAAGTTCAAAACCAATGAATTTAAATCTTGAAAGAATTTTCTCTCAAGTTTTATCGGAATCGTTTGAAATAGAAATAAAATCTTCGGCAACAATAAGATACTGTATATTTTTTTAAATGGCTTGCAATGTTTCCAAATGTAATAAAAGGATTGTCATTGTTGCAGTCCTTAAAAAATAATAATAATAACAGAGTATCTTTTGAGCCCATAGTTCCTATTTCTCACTGTATTGGGCTATGAAGTGACAACGTTTTATTCCTCCTCCATAAAAGTAATATAAAATGACTTGCAAGCTTGAGGGATGGAGAAAGAAAAGTTGATTATGAAACATGAAAATAAACAAACCTAGACACTTATTTCAATCATACCATGGCTATGATGATGTAACAGTAAATTTCCCTTTTAAAGTCTTTCCTGGTAACTGCAGTTATTGTGATATGATAAAATTGTGTATTGTGTAATGCAACCACAAATACCAGGACTTTGGAAGCATTACAAGAAAATCTAAACCTATAAAGGGTGGAGAAGACCATTGGCGTATGCTCTGTCTGCCTAGATCCAGAAAGAAATGAGTGCTGAAGCTGAGCATAGGAACTGGCAGTAGAATGGGTGGTAAGAAAAAGATGGGAAAAGATCAGCCCCTTTACAGAAGTGCAGCAGATGTTCTCACTAGAAAAAGAAAAACCTAAGCTAGGGGAGGTCTACAAGTGAGGCCTGCAATACCTCTGTCTATGTGATGTTAGTATGATTTCTAAGTATCAGAGACAAAAAAAAAATAAGTGCCAGACCAACATTTACCAAAGCTGTTTTATAGTATATTTCTGAAATAGGAGGCAACAAGGTGATAAGTGCCACTTGTTTTATGCCAGCATCTTATCTGTGATATAATTATAGTTGTATGAAAAATAAAAATTACTACTCCTGATGCTGTTTCTTGCTTGAATCTATAGATCTGTTTCCCATGCTTCTAGCCTCCTTTCATTGCCTTAAGAAACTAGCTAGCTAGCTATCACAGAATACTACCAACAACTTTGAGACAACAAAGTTCTGCCAATGATCGGGGGACCTCCCCAGGAGAGGCCAGTGTTGGAAACAACAATGCCAACTACAGAACCAAATATAGCAAAATGCTTCTTTTTCATAGAAGGCATTCTGGTTACCATTATTGTGCAATAACTGCATAGTCATAAAACAACATTTCCACTGAAAAGGCATTCATAGCACCAGAACCCAACGCAAAGGTATTAAGAAAAATAAAAAGAAAGTGAACAAACCCAAAAAGTCAATTTGTTTAAATTGTTGCTTAG
>NW_015413491.1:0-1788 GCF_001527695.2 Protobothrops mucrosquamatus | reverse complement strand
ACCTGCAATTTAGCTTCTAATTTGTTTCTTTGTAGCAATAAGAAGAAGACTGGTTTGTTTTTAATGACATAAAAATTAGTTTTCTCTCCAGCGGTTTTAACCTACGTGGCAGAAAGTTCACATGTTTTTGGTTTTTTTTTACACCAGGAAGACAAAGGCTGGATTCTTTCTTTTAAAAATGAAATGATTAAAGAGAACAGTTTCCCTCAGCTAAAAGATACACTTCATTTCGCCTGTTCTTTGCATTCATTCTGTCATTTGTATGTCAATTTCCGTCCTCTCTCCCCCCCCCCCTTCCGTAGACTCCATTTTAGAATGCTCGCTGTGGTTATAAATAAATGATGTATCAAATTCATGCATCGAACTTGTTGAATTGTCAAAAATGTATTTTTGCTCTGTTTGTCAGACAAAGTCACAGGCACAGTTTCCAACCGAGAATTTACCTCTCGGATTACTTTTGGATAAATATATAATTATATGGCCTTTCTCATTTACTGAGTTTTAAAAGAGCGGTTCTGATAATATTTACTTCTAGATCTAAAGATGCTGCTTTTCCATTACTTTTCCCATTTACCCCTCCCCCCTTAAAATAGTTTATTCTTTATGGGCCAAGTGTGATTGGACACACAAGGAATTTGTCCTCGGTTCATAAGCTCTCAGCAGATGTACAAGCAACAAAGTGATAAATCATAAATCATAAGATACAATCATAAATCATAAGATGCAACCAACAAAGGGATAGTCATAAGATACAAATAGGAGATGGTAATAGGAAAGATGAGAAGGATAATAGCAGGGCTTTTTTTGTCATAGAACACCCAGAACGGAGTTCCGGCACCTTTTTTGGATGGAACCTTGTAGGGTAGGCAAGGTGGGTTGTATGACATGTGTGAGTTCCGGCACTAGATAATAGTAATACAGCCCTATTACATGGGTAAATATCCTTAGGCATGAGACATTACTGTGGGAATTACAGGTGTTTAGCAGAGTGATGACACGGGGAAAAACTGTCTTTGTGTCTAGTTGTTTTGGCATTCGATGCCCTAGAGCAGGGGTCCTCAACCTTGGCAACTTTAAGACTTGTGGACTTCAATTCCCAGAATTCCTCAGCCACTTACAACAATAATCCATTTAGTGACAATTCAAAGTTACAATGGCCCTGAATAAAAGTGACATGATCATTTTTTCACACTTACGACCGTTGCAGCATCCCTGGGGTCACGTGACCAAAATTTACATGAATAGCAACTGACTCATATTTATGACATCTGCAGTGTCCCAGGATCATGTGATCACCTTTTGTGACCTTTTGACAAGCAAAATCAATGGGGAAGTCAGATTCACTTAACAACTATGTTGCTAAGATAGATAGATAGATAGATAGATAGATAGATAGATAGATAGATAGATAGATAGATAGATAGATAGATAGGCAGACAGATAGAGACATAGATATATAGAGACATAAAGACATACAGATATGATAGATAGATAGATAGATAGATAGATAGATAGATAGATAGATAGATAGATAGATAGATAGATAGATAGATAGATGATAGGTGGGTAGGTAGGTAGGTAGGTAGGTAGGTAGGTAGGTAGATAGATAGATAGATAGATAGATAGATAGATAGATAGATAGAGACATACAGACATACAGACATACAGATATGATAGATAGGTAGATAGATAGGTAGGTAGGTATAGATAGATAGACAGACAGACAGACAGAGAGAGAGAGAGAGAGAGAGAGAGAGAGAGAGATAGATAGATAGATAGATAGATAGA
>NW_015413490.1:0-1788 GCF_001527695.2 Protobothrops mucrosquamatus | reverse complement strand
GGCTGCCACAAAGAAGAGGGAGTCAAGCTATTTTCCAAAGCGCCTGAAGGCAGGACAAGAAGCAACGGGTGGAAGCTAACCAAAGAGAGAAGCAACCTAGAACTAAGGAGAAACTTCCTGACAGTTAGAACAATTAACCAGTGGAACAACCTGCCTCCAGAAGCGGTGAATGCGCCAACACTGGAAGTTTTTAAGAAGAAACTGGTCAGCCATTTGTCCGAAATGGTATAGAGTTTCCTGCCTGAGCAGGGGGTTGGACTAGATGACCTCCAAGGTCCCTTCCAACATCATCATCATCATCATCATCATCATCATCATCATCATCATCATCATCATCATCATCATCATCATCATCATCATTATTATTATTATTATTATACTTCATGTCTCTTGGAAAACTTTGCAGTTTGCTTTTGGAAAGCATCAGTCTTGGTTCAGCAGGAGGTAATACATATCAATGGCAGTATTGCTTTTATTAGTTTCTCTGATTATTGAGTTTGCCATGGCTGAAGTTTTAATGATTTCAGTGAAATTCAGCTAATTTAGGTTCAAACCAAGATGTATGTATTTCTTTAATATAACATATGTGGTGGTGGTAACAACAAAGATTTCTGTTATTAACCTATAAAAATAATTCCAAAATTTCTCATAATATGCTTCTTAAATGCTACCTTTTCTTTCAGCAAATCTATTGATTCTTCTGCAGATCTTCACGGTTCCATGATCTCAATTCAGATCCGGAATTGGAATAACCGTCATAGTTGATCTTGAATGGGTCTAATAAACTATTGTAAGATGATGTGAAAAGATATCACTGGGTATAAACTAACACATACATAGTTTATATAAACTATAAACCAGAGCTACTGACTATACTAAACCTGGAGGTGCATTTCGTAGTCTACTCTGATTGAGGAAATGGAAGAATTGATTAAAAATATTTGTCAAGGTTCCGACAGACAGAGACAAATAAAGCAGAACCCCCTCCCTTCGTGCTATGTGTCAACTAGAAAAGAGAAAGAAAAAATGGCTGCAGCCATGTTCATTCTAAAGTTGACAGTATTAGTGCAAAAAGATGACTAGGCTGCTTTCAGACTGAAGGATGAAGAACTAAATTGACTCAGCAGTCAAATGAATCTCAAGATATCCTACTGGAGTTTTCTGATAACATTCTTATTCTGCTTTCCACTTCAGGTTCACAGGAATCTTTTATGGAACCAACTACATGTTTTCCTAAACCTAACTATTTTCCTTTCTACACTTAGTCATAACCTATATATTTAATTTTTATAACAAATTTTTTTAGCATTCTTCAAGGTGGTGCCCATCAAAATGTATTGGGGTTGCAGCTCTACAAGTTCCCCATGATTGTGGCCCAAAGCTGGTTGCCAATATCATACTTCAGAAGAATCACACAGACAGACAGACAGACAGACAGACAGACACACACACACACACACACACACACACACACACTTTATTGATAGCACTATAGATCGGATCGTAAAAGGCCATCTGATGGAGGTCTGCTACCCTTGCCACTTCTGAATGCCTCCAGAGGGATTTTGATAGATAGAACTCTACCATAGTTTCTTCTCATGAAGAGCCCAAGGAAAGTATAATAACATAGTTCTAAAAATACCAGGTTCCACTGTGTTTTCAAATCTGATACAACTTTAATGAATCTGGCAACAAGTAACAAACAAAAAGTGTCATAGTGCTGGGGGAACGCATCAAAATGTCTCACAGATGCCCGAGCCTCTCACTGCACTTCAAGGCACTAGATGG
>NW_015413489.1:0-1788 GCF_001527695.2 Protobothrops mucrosquamatus | reverse complement strand
AAGAGCTATAAGTGGCTAACAATAACTGTATATAATTCATTGTGAAATTCAGAAAGCATATCTTTAAAGCAAGCTCTTAGAGACAATAGTGGAAAAAGCTTTTGCTCTGTGTTTTGCTTATGAAAGCCTGGAAACATCTGATAGACCATTAAAGAACATAGAACAGTCTAGTTCATAGCATTTTTCCTGATCCTACAGAGATCTTCTAATGTCCTTAAATTTCATTCTATCTTGACATTAAAGTCGAATAAAAAAAAAATTGGGAAACTATATTGTTATATCATGGTCTGATGTAGCATAGTGTAGGAATAGTAAATTAAATTATTTAGTTTCCGTCTGAGTCCAACCCACTTCTTTGACATGATGTACCTTTGACATGAACCAGAATTCGGGATTTGACATATTTCCAAAAGCAAGGGCAATGTTCCTTTCAGCCTAAAAACAGGTTTTACCCCTGGGGAACAAATGAATCTGTAGAAAATCAGAAACTGCAGAGTATAATTTTCAGGCATTGGTGACACTTGATTAAACATTTTCTTCCTACCAATTGCAAAGACAAAATATGCACCACTTGGGAAAGATGTCTTGTTTTCTAAAATACAAAATTATCGGGTTCAAATGTTCAGGAAATATGTTTCTTCTCCACAGTGAGAGAAATTCAGGACTGAAAGAAAAGAGTCTCATTATTAATGAGGACTAACTAATACTGTCGGGCAGTAACCAATAATACACACAAGTCTGATGAATGGAGGAAGATGCTGGTTTTGAATGAGCTTCTGTTTAACATCCTTAGAGAGCACAATAAAGATTGAAATGTATAGAAGATGGGGCAATGAGCATGGGGCTACTTCCTATGAATTCTGTTGCCTGGCACTGAGAAGACCACTAAGGTCTCATTTCCTTTAAAGGTCAATTCCTGTACCTTTTTTTTTTGTTTTAAAATTTTTATTATTTTCAAGTATAACAAAATATAAACATAAACATGATGCATATAAATACAAAACATCAATACACAAAAGAAAAAATGCTTTACGGGTGTTCCCGGCTGCCCCCTCCCTGCTTCCCCCTCTTTCACCTACCAAACCTTCCTCCCTCTAGACTCTCAACCACTCCACCTTCCTCCTTCCACTCCCTACTTCCCAACCTCTTTCTCAAGCACCAGCCAGAAGCAGTTTGGGGTAACAGCCAGGATCATCCTCATAAATATACTTCCAATAATAATTAATAAACACATCAATTTTTATATATTTTAATCCTTTTCCCCCCTCCCCCCCCCGGACTTCCCAGAGCTAAACCCAGGAATAATTGCAAAATAATTTTAATCTATCCAAAGCTATTCGTTCATACAATAAACAAGTATAAACTTACTATAACTCTAAAATACAATAATAAACTTATAAAAATTAAATAATTAATCAAAAGCAAGATGATAGTTTTTCAAATCATATTTTCTCTGAATATAGTCTATCCATCTTCTCCATATCAGGATAAATTTCTCCTGTGAATGATCCTTCAGGTATGCGGATATTTTAGCCATTTCTGCAAAATATGAGACTTTCTGTCTCCAATCATCCATAGTTAGAAATGTCTTTTTTTCCAATTCTGAGCAATCAGTGTTCTTGCTGCTGTGATGCAATACAACATAAGATTCATTTCTTTTCGATCCAAATTCTCCATAATACCCAATAAAAATAATTGCGGTGTAAATTTTATCTTTTTCTTAAAAATCTGTTGGATATTCCACCATATCTTGATCCAGAAGGCTTTGACATCCCTACAAGTCCACCA
>NW_015413488.1:0-1788 GCF_001527695.2 Protobothrops mucrosquamatus | reverse complement strand
AGAGAGAGAGAGAGAGAGAGAGAGAGAGAGAGAGAGAGAGAGAGAGAGAGAGAGAGAGAGAATGGGCTCTGAACCCATCTCACACATTCTGGTTACTTTCTTGGCAATTTGCATCAAGGTATGCATGCTGGATGTTTGAGGAGCATGGAAATGAGATGGGTAAACGAAAGCCATTTTTCTGCAGAGAACTGAAATCTTAAATTGGTCCTATGAAAAGTAATCTGCAGGATCTTTGTTTTCTTTTATTGGCCTCATATTTCTTCCTGGAAGAGCAGCCATTAAGATAAACCTTGTAGATGTCAAATTCATTTCTCTTTCACCCCTTGGCTTTGACTCCCATTTAGTTCCTTACATTTAATATACATAATAAAGACTGCATTTTATTCCCGAATCAGCCCTTTCATTTGGGATCTTTTTACTTTAGTGTGCAATCCTGTTCAGTTAAGCTACAAAAAAAGAAAGGAAACCAGAGGCAGGGGTTTTGCTATTCTTCTCCTGACTATACCACTTTGGTGAAGGACTTTCCTGTCTAATTTAGTATGTGGTGACAATACAGGTGGTCCTCGACTTACAACAGTTCATTTAACAACCATTTGAAGTTACACTGAAAAAAGTGACAGGATCATTTTTTTCCCATTACAACCTTTGCAGCATCCCCCATGGTCACGTGATCAAAATTCCAACACTTGGTAACTGATTCATATTTATGATGATAACCTTTTGTCACATCTCTGACAAGCAAAGTCAAAGAGGAAGCCAGATTCACTTAACAAACTATGATACTAATTGAACAACTGGAATGATTCACTAAAGGTTGTAAAATGAGGCAAAATTCACTTAACAACTGTCTTGCTCAACAACAGCAATTTTGGGTTCAATTGTGGTCATAAGTTGTGAATAATCTGTATTGTCTAAGTTGGTTACAGAAACTGTAGGAGAATGCAGGAGAATTGTAAATGCAGGATTTCTGGATCCTTTTGTGAGACCCTAGTCCATCATATTTCGGTGTATGTGCCCCACAATCAGGGTAGGTTTATAAACAAGCTGGTGGAGTGGCCATCAGATGTTGCTACAAATGTTCTTTTATATCTATGGATATTGAGATCAGCAAATGATTATAATGTAAGTCATAGAGTTTTGCATTAAATCTTTTTTACACTAAAATCAACAGCCATGCTACAACCCGCCACACTTATGAGTTCATCAAAGCCTGGCACAAGCAATTTCATCAACAGACACATTGACCTACAACCAGCTTATGAACCCCACCCCCAGAATCCAAATCAATCACACAGTCGGCCAGAGACAGCACCAACCCTTAACCAACCCACACGAGCCCCCCTCCCACCAGCAATTCACCTCCCAATGTCCTTGACCAGACATAACCTCTCCATCACAAGACCCATCGCAAGCCTCTCACTGATGACTCACACCTGAACCATCACAAGACCCTTACTTGACACACCCACACCTGAAGCCCTTATAAACCGAACATCCCCCAAACTTCACTGAAGATGTTACCTAGCCTGGTAACGAAATGTTTGGAAACCAACCCACAAGCTGTAAAATGCTGTAAAATATGAAGGTGAAGTACGAACCTTCACCTTCATATTTTACAGCATTTTACAGCAATGAACTCCATCACTATTAGATTTTTCCTCACAGCTCCAGCAATGCTAGGAATACAAAGAATGGGTTGGCGTGAATTGGAAAATGCATTGGATTCTAAAATCCTCTCAGTCTCAACGTATGTCCCAATGAGTAGGAAAAAAACAATGGCTGATGATT
>NW_015413487.1:0-1788 GCF_001527695.2 Protobothrops mucrosquamatus | reverse complement strand
CTCCTCCTCCTCCTCCTCCTCCTCCTCCTCCTCCTCCTCCTCCACATAATCCTGAATGTATACTAGCCTTTAAATACAGACCTGGATGGTCATTAATGCAACAAAGATGGTATAATACAGACCTGGATGGTCATTAATGCAACAAAGACGGTATATCTCCAGTCTAATTCCTTTGGCACATACAACACAGTGCAATTCAGATGAAAGGATTTCTAGCTGACATCTGGGCACTTTAAGAAGGCATCTCCTTTCCAATGTGGTTGCTTTCAAGGCTCTTCTCAAAGGCTGAGTAGTCCTGGGCTGCATGGAGACAGGTGGGTCAGTCTTCAAAGCAGCCAGGGAAGATTGATTCAATTTCTATGCCTGCCCATCTCAAATTTATGGCTCTAGGTAGCTAGCAACAGATTTAAAACTTCATAAAGTGCATAACAATTTGTTTTAAAAAAAACTTTGACTGGATCCAGTCACTTTGGCACATTGTTTATAATTTTGCCTTTATATTAACTATTTGACTGCATGTCTGAGGTTCTGGTCACGAGGAATGAAGTCAAGTTTCACAGCACTGATCAATTACTATTTTAAAAACAACAACAACCCACCATTGCTTTATTACTGTGATTTATCACCAATGGAACAGTCGTCCCCTGAATTTAACAGCAGGAATAACAACAGCAACAAGGGTTTGAAGCAAACAAACAAACAAACAAAAAAAGAGCTTGTGAACTCAGGTAGGCTAATGAGGCCTGAATTTGGGAGATCCCTTATCTGAAGTGCTGATGGTTTGTGGGATGTGTGTGTTGCGCTCTGAAATTAACTATTAAGCAGTGGTTCTGGGTGCAGTTTCCAGGGGAGAAAGGAGGGCAGAGATGCCAATAAATCTAGCGTGGTTTGAAGCGAATGTCACTAAATCTTAGTTCCGCGACTGTTGTCTGCTGGTGTCAAGAACTGCTCGGCAAGACGGATGTGAGGAAGGATGAGGAAGGTAGGATATTAAACCAGAGCACTGATAAGTTTAGTTAAGAGGCGGGAGACGTGGTGTCCTTGCGGTGACATTCAGCTGCCGGGTGTTTGTTTCCCTTTAAATAATACGGCCGTACATCTGTGAGAATGATGGCTTGGTGTTGGTGACATTGCCTCCTCACCAAGGTTACTGGCTGCAGGACAAGCCATATTCTCCCTTTCTCTTTTTCTCTCACACCCTGTCAATAAATATCCACTTGTCTGGGAAAGCGCGATAGAGATTTTTACAGCTGACACCTGAGCATCTTCATTTCCAGAAGCAATGAGTTTCAACACATGTGAATGCGAAGTGTGTTTGGGGAGGGGGGGGGGCAAATTACAGGAATATATCTTTTCACCTGTCTCGTCAAAGAAAGCCGTTATCCATTTCAGACAACAGAAGCTCAAGGTCTGGAAAAACCGAGTCACCAAACGGCTCCCTCCCCACAAACGCGTGTGCCGCCATTTCCTTGCCATTTGTTACCGGCTGATTATTAATGCCTTGGCTTCTTCTTCGGAGGACTCTGGTTCAAACCCTGGGCTTCTTTAGAGATGATCCATGATTGACAGCCTGTTGTTTTTCAGTGCCAAAACCCGAGGCTCCCCAGCTGATCTCAGTCTCCAAAATAAAAAAAATAAAATCTAAGGAGATTCCTACATGGCTTTTCTGGCATTTCATTCCTAAATCAGACCACAGGTAGTTATAGATAGTTTGTAGTCTAGTCTCTTCCTCTCCCTCTCCCTCTCTCTCTCCCTCCCTCTCTCTCTCTCTCCCTCCCTCTCCCTCTC
>NW_015413486.1:0-1788 GCF_001527695.2 Protobothrops mucrosquamatus | reverse complement strand
TGTGACACCCAACTCACAGTGGAAGGAGAAATGGCAATAGAGAATTTGGAACTACCGATGACAGATTGGGGGAATGATTTGGAAAAGGATGTCTTACTGGATATTTTATTTATTAAATTTATTCACTGACCATCTCACTGCCAAGTGACTCTGGGTGCTATTCAAAATAACCTTGGTGAAGTTTTAAAAACTAAAAAGACAATACAAAAGATAAATCAAGAGAATGACCTGGAAAATGTATTTTTAATTGAATCTACAAAAAGCCTTATTGTCAAACCAAAACCCAGAGTGCCAAGGGGATGATGGGGGGGGGGCTTGCCTAAGAGATCCAGAACCAGGCATGTTTAGAGGAAAGAAGAGAAGGCCCAGGGAGGGAGGGAGGGAGGGAGGGAGGGAGATGGCTGGGTTTCTCGCCTTCCCGCTCTGCTCCCTCTGCCCAGTCTGCCCCAGGAGAACCTGGCCAGAGGGCAGAGGCTAGATGGGGGGGGAGCCAGCAATATGGTGTTCTTGGTGGCTCCTGGAACAAGGCCGAGGAGAAATGGTCACTCAAAGATCATTGGGTGCCTGCTGGGCAAGAAAGAAACAGTGGAGAGATCTTTCTACTTTTGGGGGTTGAGGGTGAGAAATATGAAGGAACCGATTCCTGGGACGTTTTCAGCAAGCGAGAGAAGAGTGTCAACCGAAAGGGAAAAAGCCTTTAAAGCGAGGCTGCTGCGGATTCCGACGTTAAGAGGAGGGGAGGCTGAGACCCTCAACCGACACACCTGATGGGGAGCGAATATCTCCGCTTTCTCACCTCCCGCTTCCAGGCCAACTTTCTTCAGGGGGGCGCTTTGCATTCTGTTCTTCGCTCGCTCTGGGTTTTTTCGGAGAAATGGCCAGCCCCCCCCCGCCTCCTCTCCCAGGTGGACTGCAGCAACTGCGGAGGGGGGGGATTTGCCTCAATTCGGGAAGGGCGAGGAGTAACTCGGGCAACGGAACCGGCGATGGGGAGCCAGGATTAGCGGGGAGCGGATTCCCTCAGCGCAGCAGAGCGGCGGTTTTCGCCAGAAACGGAGAAATATTTCCCGGGCCGGAATGGGACGAGTGAACCCGGCTGCCTTCACGTGCCCACTTCTTCTCGGGCGCCGCACCGCGTCTAACCACAGGCGGGCCTTCTAGCCCCGCCCCTTGCTCCCGGGCGTTTTCCAGGGCTATTTGGCTGCAGGGGACATTTAAAGGAGCTTCCGGGCTGCCAATTCGCACACCAACGCGAAGGCCGCCTCGGGCACAGGCGGCCTCTCTCTCTCTCTCTCTCTCTCTCTCACATACACACACTCACTCACGCACACACTCTCTTTCTCTCCAAAGGCACCAGAACGACGTACGGGGAGGGGTGTGTGTGCAGCCATGCAGCGAAGCCTGATCGGATTGTTATTAACTATGTCATTATGGGGGCAGGGGTGGCAGACCCCCCTCGACTCCTTTTTTTCTCCTCTCCTTACGAGTACATCAAAGCAAGCTCCCTCCTATCCTGTGCCCCAGGCTCTCCACCTCTTGGCGTGGGGATTGGCTGCCCGGATGCGCATTTAAATGTC
This sequence comes from Protobothrops mucrosquamatus, assembly GCF_001527695.2. NCBI lineage: Eukaryota > Metazoa > Chordata > Lepidosauria > Squamata > Viperidae > Protobothrops > Protobothrops mucrosquamatus. Next base: position 211 of record NW_015413486.1, on the reverse strand, counting down.
CCACGCAGCCAAATAGCCCTAGAAAAGTGTCCCTCCGTGAAACGCCCGGGAGGAAGGGGCCGGGTTGGAACGCTGGAGGACCAATGGCGGGGGAGGAGCGCTGGTGGAGACCTAGCCGAGTAAGAGTGCCCGTGTTGGGTCAGCGGCGGTGGGCTTCCCGAAAAGGTGCCCCCGCCCCCCTTGCTGCAAGTGCCCCCCGCCCCCTTGCTGC
>NW_015413485.1:0-1788 GCF_001527695.2 Protobothrops mucrosquamatus | reverse complement strand
ACAAATTAAAATGGGGGTGTCAGACTGCTGGCCCACGGGCCGGATGCCTCATGCTGAAACTGCGCTCATTCCAGCTCCGGCAATGGGAAAAAAGTTGTGATACGTCACATGACATGGTGAGTTTGACACCGCTGAATTAAAAGGTGAAATTGACTTCTTAAAGAATTTACCATTCAGAACAGTGTTTCTCAGCCTTAGCCCAAGTTTAAGATGTGTGGATTTTAACTTCCAGAATTCTAGTTGGGGAATTCTGGGAATTGAAGTCCATATATTTTCAAGTTGCTAAGGTTGAGAAACACTATTTTAGAATCTTGATACACTGGGGAAGTGGAGCTGTTCCATAAGACTTAGGGTACCCAGTTTATCACTTAAAGCACCATCAATCTCACCAAAGTAATAAAAAAACAGCAAAATTGAGGGACTTGCCATTCAAATCACTATCAACTGCAGTCCACTGGCAAGAAATAGAGATATAAGTTTGAAGGGACATTGTTTTACTGGGACAAAGGAATTAAGAGTTGTTTTTGGGTACAAAGAATCGGGGCCATACCTTTAAGTTGCAGTCAAAAAGATCTATTGCTCAAGCCTATACACAAGAATCTAGTCAACTACTGTTCAATGCTAAACTGGCAGTAGATAAGGGTCAACAGAATTCAAGAGGGGATGGACTTCGACCATTTGTGGGAACGTAACAACTCTAGGCTGATGACTCACTTAACTCTGTCCCCCAATTCTGCCTGTTCTTCTCCTATAGTTGTTAAACTAATTGCATAGATCTTTTCTTTCCTGAATATTTGTACCTGCACACACATTTATCACTTAAATACCGTAATTTTTATCTTCTCCTAGTAAACAATTACTTACAGTTTGTTGTCATTAAATTTCCATCATAGGTTTTTACGTGCAGCATGTAGACAAAATCTCTTGGTGAAACCATTCCAAAGCCGTAACTGTGGGTAATACTGCGATAAATGAAAGTGTCCTATGATTTAATTAAAAAAAATGTCCACAAATGAAAATCCTGCCTAGCAAATTAAAACAGGTAGGCTGTCAGCTTAAGGAAAAAAAGTATAAATCAAACTATCCAATTTTTTTAGCCTGAGATATTTTTTATTGCCCATCAGTGGACCTTACTTAAAAACTAGGCTTGTAAAGCCATTTTTATGTATGATCTACCAGGGAGTGACTTAAACACTATTCACTGTAATTCTTCACTGAATAAACTAAGGCACTACATATAATTGACAGAGAACAAATATTATTTATGTGCCTATAAAGAATATGACCTGCTATAAATTTACACTTTACATTTCTACATCCTGTTTGTCACTAATCAGCAAATCTGTTATGCAGAAGACAAATACTGTTTAATGATGCCAAACATTAGATGGCCCTAAAGTAGAATAGCTGAGTGCCAGAACTTTGTTTTTAGATATGGTTGGTTCTTTTAGCAAAGGTTTCCATGATTCGTTGAAAGAACTTTTCTTGTATTTTTAGAAACAATTCTATCTTTGGACCAAACCCATTAGCTATGTGCACACATGTCTAACTTGATTATTGAATTAATCCATATTTACATGGGTATTTACATGTAGCGGGGACTGCCTGAGAGTGCTTGCAGGAGCTTGACTGGGAAGGAAAAGATTGGGACAGCTGCAGTTGGCTTTGGGTGTGGCTGGCGTGAGTGGAAGGAGGAAGGATAGAAAAGGAAAGGAAAGGAGAAGGCCGGGGTGGTTGGAGTTGAGAAGAGAAGGTCTGGAAGTTTATTTTATTTTTCTATCAAGGGTG
>NW_015413484.1:0-1788 GCF_001527695.2 Protobothrops mucrosquamatus | reverse complement strand
CTTCTTCTTCTTCTTCTTCTTCTTCTTCTTCTTCTTCTTCTTCTTCTTCTTCTTCTTCTTCTTCTTCTTCTTCTTCTTCTTCTTCTTCTTCTTCTTCTTCTTCTTCTTCTTCTTCTTCTTCTTCTTCTTCTTCTTCTTCTTCTTCTTCTTCTTCTTCTTCTTCTTCTTCTTCTTCTTCTTCTTCTTCTTCTTCTTTCAGACAAGATCAAGCAATTTGTAGTCATCTTGTACCCCCAAACAAGAATCAAGGAACTGAGAAACTAAGCGATGCCCAAAGAATCACATTCTTCGGAGATAGCAGGAAGTCAATCCATTAACATCTGGGAATACAAATCAAATGTATTAATATAAAGAATAACAACCACAACCACAACCACAACAACCACAACAACCACAACAACAACAACAACAACAACAACAACAACAACAATAATAATAATAATAATAATAATAATAATAATAATAATAATAATAATAAAGTTGGAAGGGATCTTGGAGGTCATCTAGTCCAACCCCCTGCTCAGGCAGGAAACCCTATACCATCTCAGACAAATGGCAGTCCAGTCTCTTCTTAAAAACTTCCAGTGTTGGAGCATTCCCCGCTTCTGGAGGCAGGTTGTTCCACTGGTTAATTGTTCTGTCAGGAAGTTTCTCCTTAGTTCTAAGTTGCTTCTCTCCTTGGTTAGTTTCCATCCGTTGCTTCTCGTCCTGCCTTCTGACACTTTGGAGAATAGCTTGACTCCCTCTTCTTTGTGGCAGCCCCTGAGATATTGGAACACTGCTGTCATGTCCCCCCTCGTCCTTCTCTTCATTAATGATCTGATATGACAATTGAGCATATTTTATCTCTCCCGTAGTTTTTAATTAGTAGAATACTAATCGTCAGATACACTAGCAGCTATCTCAATACCAGAGACCTATATAGCTAGAATGGTATGGCACCATCTTAAAGCAGGCAAATGTTCTCTTCTTTGAGGCTTAGAAAAACCTTACTTTTGCAAAAGAACACAAAAGGGTTTTAAGAAAAAAAAAAACCATAGCAGATTGAACATGCCCAGAGGCCAGAAAACATTGACAAACTTTGGAGGAGATAGAAAACTGGTTGAGAAGAGGAATGAAGTTGATTCTTAATACTCCACGTTCAATATCATAGTATGTATGCATTTTAAAAGGCCCCTTTAAAAATCATCACTGACTATTGCCTAATGAAATGTTCCCAATTGATGAAAAAAGGGGAAAAAATAAACCCAGCTGCATAATAAACTATGGCAGCCTGGATATTTCCATTAGTCATGACATTTTGGAAGGAAATCAGTAAGCTAAACTTTAAAATAATAATCTTGGGGTGTCAAATCAAAAAGGCCAGTTTAGCCACCATATTTAGAGACACCAAAAGTGGGGGGGAAATGTATGGCATCCCAAAGATCTCAGTCAGAACTTACTTCAAAAGGTTATTATAATCTTTTCAGAATCGTTTTATTATTATTATTTCTCAATTCTGTCAAGTGCCTGAAAACAGTGCATTCACAAACAAGTATTTCTGATTTTTTAAAAAAACAATTATCTGGCATTTTTATTAGGACCATCCATTGGGAGTGGGAGGCACCGTGATGCGGTGGTTCTCCTCCTTCCTCACCGACCGTACGCAGTCTGTATTGGCAGGGGGACAGAGGTCGACTCCAAGGCCCCTAACTTGTGGGGTCCCACAGGGGTCGGTCCTCTCTCCACTTCTGTTCAATATTTATGTGAAGCCGCTGGGGGAGATCATTCGTGGCTTTGGGGTGGATT
>NW_015413483.1:0-1788 GCF_001527695.2 Protobothrops mucrosquamatus | reverse complement strand
TCCCTCCCACAGACCGGTACGCTCCCACAGAGCGGGCCTCCTCAGGGTGCCGTCGGCCAGGCAGTGTCGGCTGGCGACCCCCAGGGGGAGGGCCTTCTCTGTGGGTGCCCCCACCCTCTGGAACGAACTACCCCCCGAGATCCGGACGATCCCGGATCTCCTAACCTTCCGCCGCGCCCTCAAGACATGGCTTTTTCAGAAAGCGGGACTGACCTAGGGTGAATTTTAAATAGGGAATAATTTTTTAAAGATTTTAATAATGACACAGCCATAAATATATTTGGTTTTTAATTGGTTTTATAGGGGAAATGTTTTTTGTGTTGTTTTTAATATGCTGTGAGCCGCCCTGAGTCCCGTGGGGAGAAGGGCGGCATAGAAGTTAGTGAAATAATAATAGTAAGTTTAAAAAACTATAAAATTATTGCTAAAGCCCCTGAAGGCATTTGACTAAGCAACAATTAGTCAAGAGAAGACAGTTGAATGAGTGAACAAATACCCCGACTCTTCTAATGTCTTAGGTTTTAATTGTTCATCTAATTTCAGAAGCTATGGGCTCCCTTAAGCGGCTGAGAATTTGAAAATGAAAATATGTCACTCTTCATTAAAAATCTATTTAAAAACAAAAACAAAAAAAGCTGTAAATGTGAGAAACATCATTAAGAATAGGAAGTTACTGTATTGTTAAGGTTAAGGCAAGATTTGGAAGACCAAGAAAAAAAAAACATTTGCTAGACCTACCTAAAACCTGTTCAATTCTGAAAAACAGTATCTGCAGATCACTATAAATATCTGCTGAAAAAATGTAGCAGAGTAGTTTTCACATCATTGCTTACACAACAGTAGTCGGTATGAAGATTTGTCAAAAGAAAATACTTTCCTCAGCACCTTCACAATCCTTTGTTGTCTGAAGTATGGAAATGAAACTTGAGAGGCTTAAAATGTTTTGGAACTAAGTGCTTTGGGCTGATGGAACAAACATTGAAATGTTTAGCTACAAAAATCACACAAGACACATTTGGAGAGGGGGGAAAAAGATGATGCATTTGAAGAAAAATAACATATTGGCCGTCATTAAGCACAGGAGTGGATCTATTATATTTTGGGGCTGTGCCGCTGTCAGTGGCTCAGGAAATAGTATACAGGTGGAAAAAAAGAAGAGATTCAACTAAATAACATATCCTGGGGCTAATGTTTCATAGTTAATGAAGAAACTGAGAATGAAAAGAGGTTGAATACTACAGCAAAAAAAAAAAAGGTACAACATATTTGTTTTTTTCCAAAACAACTGTGAAATATTTACAGGAGCAAAATGATAAAGGTTTTAGAATAGTTTTCATAGTCCCCAGAGATAAATATATCTGAAAATCCGTTGAGAGATCTCAAGTGCTCAGGGCATGCAGGAGACCTAAGCATATTTCTGAGCTAGAAAGGTTCTGCAGGGAAGAGTGGGGGAAAGTTTGAAAGATTCTTAGAAGAATACCAGAAATGTTTGGAAGCTATTATTTGTACCAGGTTAGGTGTTATAAAGTACCAATGAAATGTATGTGCAGACCTCTATGTTTGCCATATTTAGTGTTGCTATTTTTATTCTGTAAAAGTGTTGCACATAAATAGTAGGCATACATTCAAATTGCAGAAAGATGTCACATTTAACTTAGTGCCATGAAAAGGTGTGTCAGCTCCTATTCCCCCAGGGATTAATTGAAAACTCAGGTGCCTAAAACTTTAGCATAGTTCTGTATATTATGACGGCAGAGCAGATTTATTCTAGAATACATTTTTATTATT
>NW_015413482.1:0-1788 GCF_001527695.2 Protobothrops mucrosquamatus | reverse complement strand
TGGCGACCCCCAGGGGGAGGGCCTTCTCTGTGGGTGCCCCCACCCTCTGGAACGAACTACCCCCCGAGATCCGGACGATTCCGGACCTCCTATCTTTTCGCCGCGCCCTCAAGACATGGCTTTTTCAACAAGCGGGTCTGGCCTAGGGAGAATTTTAAATAGGGATAATTTTAATTTGAATCTTAATTAACTATACAGCAACAAATATTTGGTTTTTAATTGGTTTTATGGGGAATGGCGTTTGTGTGTTTTAATATGCTGTGAGCCGCCCTGAGTCCTATAGGGAGAAGGGCGGCATATAAGTTTAAATAAATAAATAAAATAAATAAACTGATCTAGCAAATAATTTTAGATTGAATTTCAATGTAGCAACTGCAGTTTGTATTTACTGTCTCCTCAACCATTTGGTCAATAGGAACATATCCAAAATGATTGCTGGCATGTTGCTGAATTGAAAAGTATCCATTTACGAAGCTGTAATATTATTCCAGGTGTTCCACAGATAGTATCGCTAATAGATCTGTGCAAAGCTGTTACAGATTCACTTTGCAAAGGGATTCATGCCATGAAGACAACATGATTAGCTTCAGCAAAGCAAAGAGGTTGCCCAAATTGCCACAACAAAGCAATTTGGGTACCTTCATAGTACTTTAGGGAAGTGCTGTTGGAGAAGGCATTTTCTAAGTGATCAGGTTCATAGGAGCTTAATCCAGCTTCTTCTGGAAAAATCACAACTTGCCAAAATAGGAATCGTGCCATTACTAGACTTCAGTACACACAGCATAACATATTCTACAAGGCTATATTCTGAAAATATATCCAGTCAGTGCAAAATAGTACTCACTACTTGATTATTAGCCAACCCAAACATACAGATTCCATTCATTTTCAGTTAAATTTGGAATGCAGAGTATTGAAATTAGGCCTGGAGAAGAAGAATCCCATGGGCAGGATGTATTTGTCCTTACATCCAAACAAGAATAAGCAGAGATATTGACGTGGGGAAATTTACAATTTTGTGAATTTTTAAAACATAAATTTAACATTGTAAAATTTTAAATATCTTAATTACTGATACATTTGGGATGCAGCCTGACAGAAACTGAATGAATGAACTTCTCATGAACTGACGTCAAAAGACTAGACGTTCTATTTTAACTGTATAGAAAGTTAGCAATAGGAGGGGGTTTTTTTTGAGATCATGGGTCTCATTCTTGGATCTAGGCTCCCACAAATGACCTGGGAAAACAGAATGATTTGCTGCAATGCTGCTTCCTAATGAATATTTCTGTTCTGTTGCTCTGACCAAGCTTCAATTTGGAGCACTGCTCTGACTTGTCAAGTACATGTTTCAGTGATTAGTAATTTAAAACAGAAATGGCTGAATGGGTAGGTGACCCAGATGCTCACCAATTGGGTTCAAGAGGTGACTTTCAAAGGCAGACTCTTCCCCAGAGAATGACCAGGTCAGGGCTAAGGTTTAGCAAAGTTTTCATTATTTTAATAGTCCCAGAAATATAGGATGAATAGGTATATTTTCTGGCTTGAATCTTCATTCCATTGTTCTGCCTCAGATTAGCAGAATCTACCCATACCTTTTTCAAGTTCTATTTATAGGCCTGATCTTGAAGAATGAACCTGATAAATTGACTTGCTAATGAACTGAAAAAAATATAGATAAGAAATTATAATAAAATAATAATTGTGTTGTGGTTAGCAAACGTCCCTATGTGAAAATCAGGAATGTTCAATGCACAACAATATATTGTTCACTAATCCCAGTTATTG
>NW_015413481.1:0-1788 GCF_001527695.2 Protobothrops mucrosquamatus | reverse complement strand
TGCTGTGAATTTATAACATATAAATATATTCAATAGATTTAAAAATCACATAAAATAGAGAGGAATAGAAAAATATCAAAACTTGTTACTGTAGCAGGAGTAGCTTCTAATCGTAATCTTGCTTTTTATCTAAAAAGCCATTCTTAAATTTGCAGCTCCAAAATTACTATTAATTTCAATGTGACTAAATATTCCAAAAATTTAATTCACCAAATAAATTCTCTTAGCTTTTACTGTTGTTAGTTTTAGTGAAAGCTGGTCTTTTTGTGTAGTTGTTACCCTAAATGAATACTTGTTAAGCCTGTAGCAAGGAATCCTGGGGAAGCAAGAAAAATGCCATCTTTTCCAATAATTTTCACCTTGTTCTGACAAATAGAGGGAGATAATTTAGGTTGATTTTATTCAGCTATTTTAAGTGATTTTCTTCCTTGTCATTTTCATTTACAATGAATGGGAGGAAAACCAATCTTCAAGGATTAGCAAAATTTCTAATTCTACTGCTGTCTTTAGGTTAGATTAGTCTGAATCCGAAATGTGCATGATATAACTGAAACTAAATAAATATAAATAAGCTTTTTGGTGATGGAAAATGCTTGGACCCTCCTCTCCCAATCTAAGAGTAATTACACAAATCTTATAATGTCTGGTGTATCCTCTTATAAGCCAAATCTCTTTCTTTTGTAGTAAGGGTTGAGCTAAAGACAAGCAACATTCTTTTCTGCTTTTTCACTTGTTTTTTGTCCCAATTGGTTGATAATACAATGTTATGACATGCACATTTCAATTTAGTCTAAAATGTCTAAATATAAGATTTTCTCCCCAAAGAAGCTTTATTTGTTTGTCTACTTATTTAGCAATTTATATGGCTACCTATCTTAGAATGATGCCTCTTGATGGGGAATCAGAATTAAAATAATAATTTTAAATAAAAGAAGAGCAATGCAATGTAATTAATAAAAAATGACAACTGGAAACAATCAATATAATATGTGCTGGAGGTCTAGTATCATTCAATTATACAGTCAGTGAGAAGACAAAGAACAAACACACTAACCAGAATAACTCACCTATAATTTTGGCCCGTGAGAGAATGTGGGAGAGAATGGGAGCTTTAATCCTAAATATTTGATGGAGGGATTGTTATAAATTAGTCCATAGGGATATTATGGTTGGTAGCACATCAACCAGTTTTTTAAGAGTGGATTTGCCATTTTTGTCCACCTATTGATGATGATGATGATGATTGACTCAGTTGTGTTTTCTCTTGATGTTTATGTAGGTCATCAGCATGATATTTCTTCATTTCTCAATGATGCTATGAATGCCTTAGTAATAAGGCCCCAGTCAGTGGAAGAAATAACAGACGATAGTTTAAAATACAAAAACTTAAAAGACAAAAAAGAAGAGGTAATATTTTTCTCTACTATCAAGAACTTTGATATCTGAATATTTCTAGAATATGAATATTATCTAAAATTGTTAATTATTTCTTAATAGACTTTAATAATAATAATAATAATAATAATAATAATAATAATAATAATAATAATAATAATAATAATAATAGTAAAGTTGGAAGGGACCTTGACGGTCATCTAGTCCAACCCCCTGCTCAGGCAGGAAACCCTATACCATTTCGGACAAATGGCTGTCCAGTTTCTTCTTAAAAACTTCCAGTGTTGGTGCATTCACCGCTTCTGGAGGCAGGTTGTTCCACTGGTTAATTGTTCTAACTGTCAGGAAGTTTCTCCTTAGTTCTAGGTTGCTTCTCTCTTTGGTTAGCTTCCA
>NW_015413480.1:0-1788 GCF_001527695.2 Protobothrops mucrosquamatus | reverse complement strand
GATGGGGGCAGTGCCTTTGAGTCAGTGTTGCCTCCTGGCGACAGCCTGGATTAGTCCTTGCAGTTTTCTTAGCAAGGTTTTCAGAAGTGGTTTGCCCTTATCTTCTTCCTAGGGCTGAGTCAGAGTGACTGTCCCAAAATTACCCAGATGACTAATCCTAATCAGGATTAGAACTCATGTTCTCCTAATTTCAACCCTGATACCTTAACCATTACCCCACGCTGACCCTCAAATATTACTGTGTCAATGGATTTAGGGCATTTCCCAGCTTTCATCTAAAGATTGGCAAAAACATATCCAGCGAGCTTTTTCTTTCTACCATGTTCTCACGACACCGTCTTCATTTCATCCCTGTGGCAGCTCAAAGTTGTTCTTAACTTCTGGAGTTAAAGTAATGCTTTCTCTTAAATAGGAAACAAAGTACAGCAGTTTTGCTGGAGGTGCAACATGATATGCTTCAGCTATTCAATTAGTTTAGTAGTCAGGTGACTGGGATTATCTTGGTCTCTACTGGCCACTTCCAGCTAGTGGGCATGTCTGCTTATCTCCAGTTCCTGGGCAGTGTTTCAAAAGTCTGTTCTTTTCAGGGCAGTAGGACAGGCTGACTTTTTCAAACTGGGTCTATGACCCAATTCCTAGCTGGGAGACCTGGAATCAGCCCAAATAGCAACTAACCAATGACAGTAGGGCTGCGAGGTGACCTAGAAAAAGGATTGTTTTTTGCCACCACTCACTCCCACATGTATGTTAGCTATAGTTCAAGCTCCTTTTGAATAGGTTGTTACCACTCTTTTGAAAGGGTGCTGATCCTGACCTTAAGCATAGCTGGACATAACATCTGACTGGTGATCTGACTGGGACTTATGGCAAACTGAAATGAAAGAGAATTCTTCCATTGCAACAAAAACAGCCCCTTATTTAAATGCAGATTAAATACAAAACTCACTCATCTTCTGGAAAAGCAGCATATCACTATTCAAAGCAACTGAGATTAGCTTAGTGCTTCTTCAGAAAGGGGTTAAATTTGCCTTTTAAAAGTAATCTGAAAAGCAGCTGAATGGTGCTGCTGGGGTTACCTTTTAGAAAAGCAGGACCCCTCCCCATTTATTGGGCAACCCCCTGCACTGTTAGCTATTTTATGAACTTGCTGACAAAACTGCTGGGAGATAAAAGATCAGCTCATTCCTTCCCTACTAACCTGGAGATCAATTGCTAGGTCCAAGAGGAGTGTCAAGACAAGTAAGGCAAAACTTTCACTATCCGTTCCTACTTTAACAGATAGCCTCCACCATTCCTAAGGGATACGTGATTTCTTTTTTTTTTTTCAATATAAAATTTTATTGTTTTCATCATAAAAAAAAAAAGAAATACATCACAGATATTACACAATGTTATATCCCATCCCCCCACCCCCCGGACTTCCCAAACCAAACCTAGGTTAATATTCAAATACAAGTAAACAAATATTAATATCTCTAACTCCAAACTCTAAACTTAAACAATCCATCTCCTCCGTATTAATAAAAATTATTCATTTAATTAGTTCTTCAAATACCCAAAATCTTTACCATTTCAGCAAGATAGTTTAGCACCATCCCTTACTTGTACGAAAAAAAAAGAAAAAAGAAAAAAATTCCCATCTTCCATAAAGTTAACAAGTTAATTCTGTCATTTCATCAAACTACACCTATAAAAAAATCATTTTAAACCCTTAATAAGATTTACAACTTCAATTACTTAATTATCATTCGATTGTTTATATTCATTTAATTAATTCTTCAGGTACCC
>NW_015413479.1:0-1788 GCF_001527695.2 Protobothrops mucrosquamatus | reverse complement strand
CTGGAGGCTCCAGCTAGTTCAGAATGCGGCCGCGTGGGGGATCCTGGGGGCCTCTAGATACTCCCATGTAACACCTCTCCTGCGCGAGCTGCACTGGCTGCCTGTGGCCTTCCGGGTGCGCTTCAAGGTGTTAGTAACAACCTTTAAAGCGCTCCGTGGCAATGGACCTAGGTATTTGCAAGACCGCCTCCTACCAAACACCTCCCTTTGACCAATCCGCTCCCACAGAGAGGGCCTCCTTAGGGTGCCGTCGGCCAGACAATGCCGGCTGGCGACCCCCAGGGGGAGAGCCTTCTCTGTGGCAGCTCCTGCCCTCTGGAATGACCTACCCCCCGACCTACGTACAGTTGCGGACCTGCGCCTTTTTCGCTGAGCCCTGAAGGCCCATCTATTCCGTGCGGCCAGCCTGGCGTAGTTTGATTATGTTTTAGGTTTTGTATGGGGTATTTTTAGAGCAGGCCTGTTATTTAATTTGATTTTAGAACAGAAATTTGTGTATATTTATCGTGGTTTTTATTATCGCCTGTTCACCGCCCTGAGTCCCGTAAGAGAGATAGGGCGGTATATAAATTCAATAAATAAAATAAATAATAAATAAATGACAGTGGTGATGCTGCAACATTGTGAGAGCAGGCCGTAAATCACTTCTTTCAGTGCCGTTGTAATTTTGGTCACTAAACAAATGGTTGTAAGTCAAGGACTATCTGTAGGACTGGCAAACTTAACTGGAGACTGGCTGGTTGGAGTCATCTGACATGCTTTGACCTAGAAACTAAATTAACCTAATTATTGAATTAAATGAATGTCCTGAGTTTGCACAATACATGGAATTATAAATTAATCAAATGGGTTGGGTATGAACCCTTCTCCCTAAAAAACCTATGTCCAACATCAAAATTAACCAAGCTTGGCTGAACGCAACTGTTAGGTTTGTAATGGGGCTCATCAAGACGGTGATACTAAGTCAGAGTTAACATAGCCATAGCTTCTTCAAATTCAAATTTTGAAACCAGGAAGGGATGTTTTTGGCTTATGACACCCTGAATTAATCTCACTGCCTGGTTTGCATAACACAATAAGCTGCAGAGGGGGTCAGAAAAACTAACATGACTGAAGTCTCACATTGTTTTACATGTTTTATGGCACACGTTAATAAAAGGCAGGGCTTCAACTATACACCCATTTCTACGATCTTGACATTTTTGACCTCACTGCTATGGACACCCCTGATGTGCTGCAAAGTTGCCTGCTTTATTTGAGCACTATAATGCTGTATCTTGCCTGGCTGAGGAATTCTGGGAGTCATAAAAGGGCCAAGTTTGAAGACCCCTGTCTTAGACCAATACCACTGAGCTTCTGCTGATAGCTGGGGCAAAGCACTCTTCCTCTTCATTATTTGCTGATCTTAAATCTTCATTTTCTTTATTTTATTTATTTATTTATTATTTTAATTTGTATACCGCCCTTCTCCCATAGGACTCAGGGCGGTTCACAGCATATTAAAAACAAATAATATACACAAAATACAAAAAAATACAAAATACAAAAATACAAAAATACAAAAAATAAACCCCGATAAAAGCCGAATGAAAACCAAATATTATCAGCTGTGTTTCCGATTAAAATACTTTTAAAATTATCCCTGCCTAAAATCCTCCCTAGGTCAGGCCCGCTTGCTGAAAAAGCCATGTCTTGAGGGCGCGGCGGAAAGTAAGGAGATCCGGAATCATCCGGATCTCGGGGGGTAGTTCATTCCAGAGGGTGGGGGCACCCACAGAGAAGGCCCTC
>NW_015413478.1:0-1788 GCF_001527695.2 Protobothrops mucrosquamatus | reverse complement strand
TGAGAAAGTAAGCCTACAGCCTATTCTGCTAAGTTCCTTCCCCAAGCTCTGGAAATCATTCTGCACAGAGAGTACATCTTTTTGGGACAGATCGTTAGTGCCAAGATGTACAATAGCCTCCACATCACAGCCCTTGCTGCCATTCTTGATTATTTTAGAAATACGTTTCTTGTCCCTACTGACAGTAGCACCTGGAAGATACCTGACCTCTTTCGAAGCCTCTGTGTCCTTTCCTAAATTTACATCCCTTATAATTGAATCACCAACCAGAAGGTAGCTTCTCTTTTTGGATGCCTTTCTGTTCTTGCATGACTGATGTGTAATAGCTGATTCACACTTCTCCCTGTTGAAATCTAGTTCTTCGTCTCAGATCACAATCACCTGCTTATTTGAGTTATCTTCACAAATACCTTTACCTGTCTCCTTAATGTCCCTATTAAGGTCAGCAAGGGCACTGTAACTGTTGTGCAGAGACACAGCAAAAGTTTTGTGTTTATGGTTCATAGCTCTCATCCTGCCAGATCCCATAGTTGTCCACACTGTCCTTCTCCTGCAGGATCTTTGTGGTAGAGGGGGCTGATAGCACGGAGGCTTACTAGAGTAGAGGGGCTGAACTTGACACCTAATTTCTGCCTGAAGAGCACAGATTGCAGACCCTAGATAAATGATCTGTCCTTGTAGACTAGTGATTTGTTTACAGATAGGACAGTTTCCAAGTTTGAAAAGGGTACTGCGAAAGACAGTTGCAAGGCAAGTGTTGCACTGAACTAAGCCAGACATTCTTAGATACAGGGAATCTCAGACACACTTGCCCTGAATGTACTGCTGCTGTTTATGATTTTTAGTTATGTAATTCGCGCGCCATTAGGCGCGCGGGCTGCTACTTTCCTGGTGGATCCTCCCAAAACGTACAGCTCTAGCAGCAATTGATGCAATATAGAATGTCCCAGCAGCTCTGGCAGGAGTTGAAATGGAGTTTAAATACAAAATAAATACACTATAAATAAAATGGAGATCCAATCAGGGCCTAGCTACTTTCCTGGTGGATCCTCCCAAAATGTACAGCTCTAGCAGCAATTGATGCAATATAGAATGTCCCAGCAGCTCTGGCAGGAGTTGAAATGGAGTTTAAATACAAAATAAATACACTATAAATAAAATGGAGATCCAATCAGGGCCTAGCTACTTTCCTGGTGGATCCTCCCAAAACTTACAGCTCTAGCAGCAATTGATGCAATATAGAACATCCCAGCAGCTCTGGCAGGAGTTGTTATTATGCAGCCATTTCCTTGTTTGGTTATAATAAGGTAAAAACAAAGGTTTTACCTGTCCAGTTGTGTTTAACTCTAGGGTGCGGTGCTCATCTCCATTTCTTAGCAGAGGGAGCCAGCATTGTCCGAAAACATTTCCATGGTCATGTGGCCAACATGACTATACACCAAGGCGCACAGAACGCTTTTACCTTCCCACTGAAGTGGTACCTATTTATCTACTCACATTTGCATGCTTTCATACTGCTATGTTGTCAGGAGCTGGGGCAAGTAACAGGAGCTCATCCTGTTACACAATGTTTGGGTCTTGAACTGGGCTTTCAGCTTTAATTGCTGAGCCATCATGCCCACTATTTGGTTATAATGGTAATAAGCAAAAGGTAATAACCATAAAATATGGTTTCCGAATAGTAGGGGCAGCTTACCTTTAAATTTTTGTTTTCTAGTATGCCCATTAACTTGTTGACTTTTTTCCTCTAGGCTATTTACACTAGAGCAAAACCAAGGTAGAAGTGGA
>NW_015413477.1:0-1788 GCF_001527695.2 Protobothrops mucrosquamatus | reverse complement strand
TATAGTATGTTTTAGCTGCCATTTGCTGAATGATCACAATTGGCTTTATATGCCATATCTAACCATGGTTTGTCAAGCCAATTTATTGGGTTTGCACCTTGCCTTATGCAACTTGCTTATGTCTGAAAACTTAGAAAAGCTAACAGCTTCTCTTCTCTTCTCTTCTCTTCTCTTCTCTTCTCTTCTCTTCTCTTCTATTTCCACAGAAATATATAAAAATAACAAACCAATATAAATAAATGAAAAAAGGGGAAAGAGAAAGAAAGGAAATGTAGAAAGTAATATATATCCATTCAGCAACTAAAGGAAATTAGATCAAATCACTTGGAACTTCTCCTCCTTGCTTATCTGTCAGAGAAACAGGATTCCAAATAATGAAAAAAAGTTCCATCTCAGCTGCAAATTACTCAGTTGTAAATTAATCATCATCATCATCATCATCATCATCTTGGCTACAATGTTTCCATAAAGATCCAAAACTCTTGGAAAATTGATACATTTTTGCCAATCAACTGTTTTTGCAGAGATTCAAATTCAAAAATGTCAAGCAAAGTCATTTTTAAATTATTTGTGGCCAGAAGGTGGTGCTAGGATCACATCTACAAAAGTCTAAACTTCTGAAAAATTTACAAAATATTTTTTTCTTTTTTTAAAAAATTAATAATAAAAATGGAAGATGCTCAGAAAGCTGGACAATATTTGATTTTAAGGCTATGTTTCCCAGATGCAGAATACAGAATAACAGGGTTGGAAGGGAGGTCATCTAGTCCAACCCCCTGCTCAGGCAGGAAACCCTGTACCATTTCAGACAAATGGCTGTCCAGTCTCTTCTTAAAGACTTCCAGTGTTGGAGCATTCACCGCTTCTGGAGGCAGGTTGTTCCATTGGTTAATTGTTCTAACTGTCAGGAAGTTTCTCCTTAGTTCTAGGTTGCTTCTCTCCTTGATTAGTTTCCATCCATTGCTTCTTGTCCTGCCTTCAGGTGCTTTGGAGAATAGCTTGACTCCCTCTTCTTTGTGGCAGCCCCTGAGATATTGGAAGGCTGCTATCATGTCCCCCCTCGTCCTTCTCTTCGTTAAACTAGACATACCCAATTCCAGCAGCCGTTCCTTATATGCTTTACCCTCCAGTCCCCTAATCATCTTTGTTGCTCTTCTCTGCACTCTTTCTAGAGTCTCAACATCTTTTTTACATCGTGGTGACCAAAACTGGATGCAGTATTCCAAGTGTTGCCTTACCAAGGCATTGTAAAGTGGTATTAATACTTCATAGATGGTTCCGTCCCAGGCGACTGATGGACCCTGAGAGGTTCCTGATGGAGCTTGGGCCATATCCGGAGGATCTGGTCCACGACTCGGCGGAAAATCAGACGGCGGCTTGGGAGACAACTGCCGCCGCAGCATTGGACCGAGTCGTGCCTTTGCGGCCTCTGACCCAACGTAGATCTCGACCATCTCCTTGGTTCACCGAGGAGCTGAGAGAGATGAAACGTCGGAAAAGACGCCTAGAGAGCAGTTGGAGGGCCAGCCGAACCGAATCCGATCAAACACAGGTAAGGATACATCTTAGATCCTACCTAGTGGCGATGGGGGAGGCTAGGACTAACTACTATGCCTCACTCATTGCGTCATCAGATAATCGCCCGGCCGCCCTCTTCAGGGTGACCCGCTCTCTCCTTCAATTGAGGGGGGGGGACCCCCTGGAGGGGAGGGCCGAGGATTTTGCGCAGTATCTGCATGACAAAGTCGCTCGGATCCGAGAAGGCTTGGACTCTGACTGGTTGGCCCA